>NW_006408982.1:779515-786670 GCF_000296735.1 Chrysochloris asiatica
CTGAGAAATCTGTTCCTGGACCAAGAAGCAGTTGTTCGAACAGAGCATGGGAACACTGAATGTTTTAAAATTGGGAAAGATGTGCGACAAGGTTGTGTTCTTTCACCATACTTATTCAACCTGTATGCTGGGCAAATAATACGAGAAGCTGGGTTCTATGAAGAAAAATGTGGAATCAGGATTGGAGGAAGACTCTTTAACAACATGCAATATGCAGATGATACAACCTTGCTTGATGAAAGTATAGAGGACTTGAAACATTTACTTATGAAGATCAAAGAGCACAGCCTTCCATATGGATTACATCTCAATGTCAAGAAAACACAAGTCCTCACCACTGGGCCAATAGACAACATTTTTATCAATGGAGAAAAGATTGAAGTTATCAAGAACTTCATTATTCTTGGATCAACTATCCACACTCATGGAAACAGCAGTCAAGAGATCAGACAACGTATTGCATTGGGCAAATCTACTGCACAGGAACTTTTTTAAGTGTTGAAGAGCAAAGATATCAGCTTGAGTACTAAGGTGACCCTCACCCAAACCATGGTATTTTCAATAACCTCATATTCATGCGAAAACTGGACAGTGAATAAGGAAGATCGTAGAAGAATTGATGTTTTTGAATTGTGGTGTTGGAGGAGAATACTAAGGGTGCCATGGCCTGCCAAAAGAACCAATAGATCTGTTTTGGAAGAAGTGCAGCCAGAGTGTTCCTTGGAGGCCAAGATGACTGAACTTCATCTCTCATACTTTGGACATATTATCAAGAGGGAACAGTCACTGGAGAAGGATATCATGCTTGGTAAGATGGAGGTTCAGAGAAAAAGAAGTAGACCCCCAATGAGATTGATTGGCCAAGTGGCAGCATTGATGGACTCAAGTGTGTCATCGGTAATGAGGTTGGACCAGGATTGGACAATGCTTTGTTCTGCTGTGCATGGCGTCACTATGAGTCAGTTCCAACTCAATGGCACCTGACAACAACAACAGGTTACTCAAGAACACAATTAAGTGTTTCTGAATACTTATTTTCCACATTTGAAATTGCATATCAAGGTCCACATAGATTAAAGCCTTTAAACAATCAATAAACCACAGCTAAACATATTTCTGATATTCTCAGCTTTCAATCAAGATCCATTTGACATTAGCAATGATATCCCTTATTCCACACTCTATCAGAATCCAGCTTGAACCCTTTTGTGAATTATCTTTATTTTTTTTTAAGTTTTGATTTTGAATTGAGTGATAATTTCAAAATATTACATGTATGTGATATTAATGATATTGTTCAGTGATTTCCACATTCTGTTTGAGTCACTTCTTTTTGGAAAGGGAACAGATATGGAACTCTTCCAAACAGTAGGTTATTGTCTTCCACACTTCTTGGTATAGATGAGTGAGCACCTCCTGTGCTGCATCAGCTTGTTGAGATATTTCAATTTGTATTCCATTAATTTCTGGGATTGGTTGTGGCCTACAAGTGGGCCTTATTTGGGGATTAGGGAGAAATTCAGTGCAGAACTCCGCCAGTATTAACACAGAATACCAGATGAAGCAGGTTCAGGAGACGGTCTCAGAATGCTTAAATACATATATAGGAATACTTAGAAATTTTGAAGGCTTACATCCAGTGGAATTTGTAGCAGAAGCAAGAAAGGTTGTGTTTTCTGATCTGCAGCTGTTCCTGGAGCATACATCTTGGGTGTGACGGGGTTGGTGAATGTTCAGAGGAAGTAAAGGTGTGGACATTCTTTTTTTTTTTTTTCTCTCTCCTCTGTTCATTGGTATCTCACTGTTTGTGAACTTCCACTCTGATGACTAGAGTGGGTACCTGAGCGAGTGGACACTACTCCCCAAACCCCAGAGGATTCTACTACACATGCACATGGAACTGCTCAGAAAATACCACTGCACACAGAATATAAGAAGGGGGAAGACATTGCTTAAAACCAAATAGTCTCATGAAATGGCTGCAGTTTATCACTAGGAAAAAGTCTTGAAGTGGGTTGTGGAGAGGGAGAAAAACAGACTAAACAGGAAACAGACTGAAAATTAAATCCTAAATTACTTCATAAGGAGTAGCAGTAGGATCCTGAAAGTTCTTTGGTGGCCTTGAAGGCAAGAATCCAAGAGAAGGGCATTAAAGTCATACTAATATTTTGCTGCATAGTTTTTCTTTTGTTTTGTTTTGTGGTGTGTGGTGTTTTTTGTTTTGTTTTGTTTTGTTTTTCCTGCAATTGTAGACTATAGCATCCAATTTGTTTTGTTTGTTTGTTTGTTTCTTGTTCTTCCTGTTTTATTTTCTGGTCACCCTTTAACTTTCACAGGGCTCTTTCTATCCCTAAGTTACCCAAGAATAAGCAGCAATTGTGATCATACAGCCAACCTACAACCACACCACGTAAAATCCCACCATGCAGGCAAGAGGCAATATCAATTGTTACACACCATATAGAAAGCCAACACTTGCTTCTGTTACTTTGAATTGAGTAAATAAGAAAAGTGAAAAGAGAAGTCCATCTCCTGATCACATCTACTTGGATGCAATCAGAAAACATAATAATACATCAACCTACATTCAACAAATTAGTTATTAAAAAAAAAAAAACCCTAATTATTGAAGAAACCCAAGAAACAACAGACAATATTGGCACATGTTAAGAAAGAAGATAGAATAACTGAGATAAATGAGCTGTAGGTATACCTACACTTCATGTTGTAAGCAGGGCAGGCTTTGGAACTGCCTGAGAAGGAATTCAGAATGATATTGATGTGCATCCAAACACTCCATAGAGGATTGGAGAAAAATAAGGAAGAAGTCAAGAAAGCGCTACATGAACAATCAAATACGATAGATACAGCATTGGAAACAATTCAAAACCTGCAAAAAGAGGTCCACACAATTAATAATAAAGTACCAGAAATGGGAAATACACTGAAAGGGCAAAGGAGTAGAAGAGCAAGCAGAAAAAAAAAATATCAAAAAAACTGAAGAACGTCTACGATTCCTGTGGAGAAACATGAAGAGTGATAGCTTAAGTTTTATTAGCATTCTAGAACAGGAAGAATCACACAAGTACACAGAGGAGATAGTTGAAGAGCTGCTGGAAGAAAATTTCCTTAACATCCTGAAGAAACGGAAAGATAAGCATTCAAGTAGCTCAATGAACCCAAGTAAGGACAGATGCCAAAAGAATATCACCACAACGTATCATACTCAAGTTCTCCAAAATCAAAGACAAGGAGAGAATCCTCAAAGCAGCTAGGGGAAAGAGAAACATTACTTATAAAGGCAAGCAAATTAGATTAATGTCTGATATTTCAGCAGAAACAATACAGGCAAGAAGACAATGTGGAGACATACATAAAACACTTAAAAACAAAAACAAAAAAGAACAACTGGCAACCAAGAATCCTCTATCCAGCAAAGCTGTCAATCAAATATGATGGTGTAATAAAAACATCCCTGGATAAACAGAAGCTAATGGATTTTGTCAAAGCCAATCCAGTGATTCAAAACATCCTAAAGGGATTTCTTTGGATTAAGAACAAACAACAACGAGAGATTGAGATAAGTGGCTGCATCACTTGGGTCTCAATTGACAGATGTAATAATCCAGAATTGAACAAAAATATTAAGAATGAATTCAGAGGATCTGGAAGGTCAGTCTATGATCAAAACAATTACAATTTGAAAAAAGGTATAAACACAGGAACAGAGATCCAGGTGGTGAGGAGGTCAGGTAGATTTCAGGACAATTTCTGGAGATTTGCTCTTTGCTAATGCCTTCATTGCTGGTTGGATATCTTCCTTCAGTACTATTGGCTCTTGATAATATGCCAAGTCTTGACATGGTTGAGCATTATCCATTTTTGTTTGGTACAGTGACTCTGCATTCCTTTGATATTTTTTTAATGCTTTTTGCATCAGTCAATATTTTGCCCTTTATTGTTGTTGTTGTCAAATGCCATCAAATCTGTTGCAACTCTTAGAAACCCTATATAGGGTTTCTGAGGACATTATTACACATTTTGCACATAAATTCCCTCAATATTGTAAGTCAGGGTGTGAATATTTTCTTGAGTTTTATCAGCTTGAGAAATGCTGAGCCTTCTCTTCCCTTTTGGTTTTCAAACTTGGGGTTTTCACATTTCATTGTATTTAAATTTGTCTTCTCAAGCTGGCCTTTGATATTTTCTGTTCAGCTTTTTCACCTCCTTACTTCTTCCATTTGCTTTAGCATTTCTACACTGGAATGCAAGTTTCAGAGTCTCCTAACATCCATATTGCTCTTTTCTTCTTTCTTGTCTTCTTAATGGCCTTTTGCTATCTTCCTGTATGATATTCTTGATGTCATCTCACAGTTCTCCTGGTTAAAGTTCATTAGTGTGTAATGTGGTAAATCTATCCTTGAGACAATCTCTAAATACAGGTGGGGTATGTTCAAGGTTATATGTTTTACTTTTGTGGACATGTTTCAATTTTCTTCAGCTTCATACTGAACTTGCCTATGATCAATTGATAGTCTGTTCCAAAGTCTGCCCATGGCCTAGTTTTGGCTGTTGATAATGAAATTCTCCACCTTCTTTTTCCACATATGTAGTCAGTTTGATTTCTCTGTATTCCAGTTGTTGAGGTTCATGAGAGACACTGCTGGTATTTAAAATACTGGTGTCATAGCTTCCAGCAACACAGCAACACACAAGCTACCACAGTGTGACAAACTGACAGACAAAAGTTGGAGACATTGGATTAACCACTGAAATTTGATCAGTTCCTCTAAATCTCACAGAACTATGATGTGGATAATAATATATATATATTTTTTATTTTACTAATGAGGCTGTTGAAGGATAGTGAGGTCAAATAAAATTCCCAGTATCATGCAACTAGTAAATGGCACAAGTGTAATAGCAACTTATTTAGTCTTTAGCTCTCTAATTAGATGCCAAAATAACAAACAGATCTGCATTGGAAGAAGTACAGCCACAATGTTCCTTGAAGGCCAGGGTACTCAAAATTTATCTCTCATACTTAGGACATGTTGTCAGGAGGGGCCAGTCTCTGGAGAAAGATATCACGTTTGGTTTGGTCAGAGAAAAAGAGGTAGAACCCTAGTGAAATGGATTGGCATCTTGGCAGCATATATAAGGTCAAGCGCCACAACAATTGTGAGGTGGGCCCAGGACCAAGCAGTGCTTTGTTCTGTTGTACATAGGGGCAAAATGAGTCGGTATCAACTAGCTGGCACTTAACAACAACAACATTCTTATTCAAATAGGGGTAAAACTGATATACTTATTTGTCTTAGTGATAAAGTTTCTACTACTTGCAATTGGAAATATTTTTGTATTCCTTTCTGTTATAGTTTCTTCATACAGAAACAGGTAGGCCAGAGTGAAAGGAAAACAGTAAATGTGGAATGGGATCATTTTTTTGTGCCATCGACTCTGTTCTGACTCACAGAGCCTCAATGTACAATTGAACAAAGATATTACCCAATCTATTGTAATCTGAATAATTGTTATTTGTTGCTGTTATTGTTGTTGTTAGGTGCCAATCGAGTCTGTACCAACACAGCGCCCTTATGCATTGATTCTGCTACTTGGCCAATTCATCTTGTTGGGGGTCTTCCTCTTTTTCCCTGACCCTCCACCTTAACAAACATGATATCCTTCTCCAGCGACTAGTCACTCCTGACAATAACTGAAGTATGAGAGACGAAGTTTGGCCACCCTGGCCTCCAAGGAGCACTCTGGCTGCACTTCTTCCAAAACTGATCTATTGATTCTTTTGGCAGCCCATGGCACATTCAATATTCTCCTCCAAAACCATAACTCAAATGCATCAATTCTTTTATGGTCTTCCTTATTCACTGTCCAGTTTTCACATGCATATGAGGTTATTGAAAATACCATGGCTTGGGTCAGGCACACCTTAGTCTTCAAGCTGACAACTTTGCCCTTCAACACTTTAAAAAGGTCTTGTTCAGCAGATTTCCCTAATGCAATACGTTGTTTGATTTCTTGACTACTGCTTCCATGAGTGTTGATAGTTGATCCAAGAAAAATGAAGTCCTTGACAACTTCAATATTTGCTCCATTGATAAGAATGTTGTTTATTGGTCTAGTAGTGAGGATTTTTGTTTTCTTTAGATTGAGGCGTATTCCATACCAAAGGTTGTGCTCTTTGATCTTTACAAATAAATGTTTTAAGTCCTCTTCACTTTCAGCAAGCAAATTGTATCATCTGCATATTGCAGCTTGTTAATGAGTCTTCCTCCAATCCTTCATATAACCAGTTCTAGGATTATTTTCTCAGCATACAGGTTGAATAAGTATGGTAAAAGAAAACAACCCTGTCACACACCTATCTTAATTTTAAACCATTCAGTGCTCCCATGTTCTTTTAGAACAGCTGCCTCTTGGTTCATGTACAGATTCCTAATGAGCACAATTAAGTGTTACAGAATATTCATACTTCACAATGTTGTCCACACAATCAAAAGCCTTTGCATAGTCAATAAAGCACAGGAAAACATCTTTCTGATATTCTCTGCTTTCAGCCAAAATCAGTTGGACTGCAGCAATGTTCTCCCTTGTTCCACAGCCTCTTCTAAATCCGGCTTGAACCTCTGGAAGTTTTCTATCAATGTATGCTTGCAGCCATTTCTGTATTACCTTTAGAAAAACTTTACTTGCATGGGATATCAAAAAGATTATCCGATGATTTCTGCATTCCATTGGATTGCCTCTCTTTGGATTGGCATAAATACGGATCTCTTCCAATCAGTCGGACAGATAGTTGTCTTCCAAATTTCTTGGTATAGATGAGTGAGTGGATCCTGTGCCACCTCACTTTCTTGAAAGAATTCAATTTGTATTCCATCAATTCCTGGTGCCTTGTTCGTTGCCAATTCCTTCAATGCACCTTGGAATTCCTCCTTCAGTATTATTGACTCTTGATCATATGCTACCTCTTGAAATGGTTGAACATCAACCATTTCCTTTTGGTACAGTGACTCTGTGTAATCCTTCCATCTTCTTTTGATACTTTCTGCACCATTCAATAATTTGCCCAGAAAATCCTTAAATAACAAAAGTCAATGCTTGATTTTTTTTCTTCAGTTCCCCCAGCTTGAGAAA
>NW_006408982.1:787342-796109 GCF_000296735.1 Chrysochloris asiatica
ATTGAAGAAGTTGGTAGAATTCTTCTATTTCATCCTCACTGGCTTTAGTGGTTGGTGCATAAATTTGAATAATAGTGGTCTTAACTGGGCTTCCCTGTAGGTGAATGGATATTATCCTGTCACAAACCACATTATACCTCATGACTGATCTGGATATGTTCTTTATGACAATAAATGCAACACCATTCCTCTTCAATTTGCCATTCTGGCATAGTAAACCATGTGTTCATCAGATTCACAATGGCCAATACCAGTCCATTTCATCTCACTAATGCCTAAGATATCAATGTTTATGTGTTCCATTTCATTTTTGACAACTTGTAATTTTCCGAGATTTATATTTTGTACAATCCATGTTCCAATTTTCAATGGATGTTTACAGCTGTGTCTCTTCATTTTGAGTTTATCTCCATCAGCAAATGAAGGTCCTGTGGGTATTCTCCAACGCGCTTTTCTCCATTCATGTCATCACGATCACCTCTACTTTGAGGAGGCAGCTCTTCCCCGGTCGCATTTTGAGTGCCTTCCAACCTGAGGGGCTCCTTTTCCTGCACTTTATATGACAGTGTTTCTCTGGTATTCATAATGTTTTCAGCGACTAAATATTCAGAAGTAGTTTGTCACTCCTTCTTCCTAGTCTGTCTTCATCTGGAAGCTCATCTGAAACCTGTCCACCATGGATGACCCTGCTGATATTTAAAATACCAGTGACATAGCTTTCAAAATCACAGCAACTCACAAGCCACCACAGTATGACAAACAGACAGATGAGTGGTGGTTATTTACAGCCCCTTATTTCAGACACTGCATCAATACATCTCATTAAGTGTCTTCCTCTTTTTTATTGAGCTTCTACTTTGCCAAGCGTATATCCTTCTTTAGGTACAGGACAGTCCTGATAGCCTGTCCAAGGTACAAGGATGAATTTCTTGACATGCCTCCTTTGAAATAGCATGCTGATTTTAATTCTTCCTAGACAAATCTCTTTGTTCTTATGGCAGTCCATTTTATATTCAATATTCTTTGACAACACCATAATTCAAATGCATCGATTCTTCCCTGGTACCCTTTATTTATTATCCAGTTTTTACATTGTATGAGGTGACTGAAAAAAAAAAAAAAAAAAAAAAAAAAAACAGTTTCAGGTACAACACACCTCAATCCTCAAAGTGGCTTCTATGCTCTTCAATAAGTTAAAGAGTCCCTTTGCAAGACATTTGATTCAATGCAATTTGCCATTTGATTTCTTGAGTGTTGTTTTCATCAGCATTTATTTTGGAAACAAGTAAAAAGAAATCCTTAATAACGTCATTCTTTTCTTCATTTATCATGTTGTTTATTGGTCAAGTTGTGAAGATTTCTGTTTATTTGTTATGAATACTGATGGTTTTTCTTTGCTCTTCATCAATAAGTGCTCCAACTTCTCTTGCTTCTTGCTTCTAGGTCATCTTCATACTATGAATGGTTAATTAGCTTTTCTTCAACCATTATGCCATGTTCTTTTTCATATAATCAATTATTTACTTTTAAATTATTTACTCAGCATATAGATTGGAAAAGTATGGTGAAAAGATTTAAATTTGATAAACACTTTTGCCAATTTTAAACCACTCAGATCTTTTGTTCTGTTAGAAACTGTTTGCTATTCTATGTAAAGTTTCCCCATAAGCAAAATTCATTGTTCTGGAATTCCCATTATTATCAGTGCTCTCCAATGTTTGTTATGATCTGACATCAGTAATGATATCCCTCATTCCACATACTGTTCTGAATCTCACTTAAATTTTTGGTAGCTTCCTGTCAATGTACTGCTGTAATCATTTTCTAATTATCTTCAGCAAAATTTTACTTGCATTCTATATTAATGATATTGTTAGATAATTTATGCATTCTGTTGGGCCATTGATCTTAGGAATGAACAGAAAGGTAGATATTGTCATGTATATTGGTGATAGCTAAGGGATTTTGCCAAAACTAAGCCTTCTATGAAAAACATCCTAAACAGAGTTCTGTGGACTGAAAGCCAACAATAACAGACAAAAACCAGAGAATGATGTGCATAGCAGCATTATCCTGAACTCAATTGACAAATGGAAGCATCAAGAAGAGAATAAAATTATAAGAACAGATGATCTGGGAGGTCAGTGTATGATCAAAACAATTACAACATGAAAGAAAGTAACACAGAGGAACAGAGATCCAGGTGGTGAGAAGATCAGGCAGATAGATTACAAGATAAAATAGACTGTCTTAAATGCAGGGATGAATTAATGGAATATAAGGTAACCACAACAATGGGGTTGGGTGGAGGTTTAGCTCGGGTGTTGGGGAGGGCAATACAAGAAGGGGGAGGAGGTGGAAGAACACTGAGACTGGTTTGCATGGCCCAAGTGGGACAGAAGTAAATAGGGGTGCATGCTCAACCTTGGAACAACAGGGCTCTGTGATACACGGATCTAGGCGTAGTTTCACGAGGCGAAATAATACTAAAATGCTTGACAGTCTTATGAATATTGGTTTCCCTTGCCAACTGTTGTAAACTTGAATGGGATAGAAAGGAATATTGGGAAACATGATTACAGAAAACTTGTAAGCCTGTCTTCATTCTATAACTGATTGGAATACATAAAAGGGGTTCTAGAACTTTCCCAGTTCTAGAATCGGCCTCTTGCAAAGCATTTGCAGAGTACAGGATCTTAGCTGGAATCCTAAGTCCCATCCTGAACCTTCTGAGGTGGGACATACTGGAACAGCTAGAGCAACAAAAGTTACATCTTCAAAGAAAGATTATCAGGAAAACCCCAAAACAATAATGTCAGCATGACTGGCTAAATAAGTAAACAAATAACAGAAGGAAAAGCAAAACAAAAAAAGAACACTATTCATGAAAAATGCAAAAAGGCATTATGAAGACAAGAGAGAAGGAAAAGACCAAAATGGATATGAAAAGAGATTCTGAAACTCTATGCTGAAAATCTCTGGCATAGAGATGCTAAAGCAAAGGAAATGAATGAGAAGGTAAAAGAACTGAATAGAAAATTTCAAAGTCAGCTCATGCAGACAAAGTCAAATATTAAAATGAAATGTGCAAACCCTAGAGTTAGAAAACCAGAAGGGAAGGGCACACTCAGCATTCATCAATCTGAGAGAAATGAAGAAAGAATTCAAACCTCAACTTGCAATATTGAAGGATTGTCCTAGTGTGGCACTGTGGGTTATTACGATGGACTACACAGACGGTTTGAAAAGTCAAGTCTGTTTGAATAGCAGGGTTGGTGGTTCAAGCTTACCAGATGTTCCTTGGAAGCCCTATATAGGGATGCTATGAGTGGGAACCAACTAGAAGGTACCTAAGAACAACAATGGACAAAATATTGAATAATACACAAAGCAGCAAAAGAAGATGGAAGGAATGCACAAGTCACTATACCAAAAATAAATGGTCAATGTTCAACCATTTCAAGAGGTAGCATATGACCAAGAGTCAATGATCCTGAAGAAAGCAGTCCAAAGTACATTTAAAGCATTGACAAAGAAAAAGGAATCGTAATTGACATAATACAAATTGAAATCTTTCAACAAACTAATGCAGCACTGGAGGCACTCATTCATATATGCCAAGATTCAGAGGACAACTACCTTGCCTACTGCCTCAAAGAGATTCATATTTGTGCCCATTCCAAGGAGAGGTAACCCAAGGGATTGTGGACATTATCAGACAATATCATTCATAACACATGCAGGTAAATTTTTGGTAAAAATAATACAAAAACGACACTACACTGGAAGAGAACTTCCAGACATTCACCAGAGATTCAGTTGAGGACGACCTTAGGAGAAAGCAGAGGACTTTACTTGTTTACCTGTGCTTTATGGATTACATAAAGGCTTTTGATTGTCTGGACCATGAAAACCTATGAACAACATTGCAAAACAAAGCAAAAATCCCTCCCTGCCTTCTTCGGATCGCGGCTGTTTATGCTGGACGTGTTGCCAGAGATGGGTAAGGAAACTCGGCAACCTAAGACAGAGCCATTGACATGCTGCAATGAGTTTCGATGACAGGTAAGATGGAGGAATTCGCACTGACCGCCTAAGACAGGCAGCATCCCTTAAACAAATAATAAATAAGGGGAAACTGATGCAGACCATGCAGACCCGGCCAGGAGTTCAAGGCCCTGTGGGCCCAAGCATTGCAGACTGTCCAAATCATAGGCTCTGAGAATCAGACTTTAACAACCTAGTAGACATAGCAAACTGTCCCTCATCTGAGTATTCAGTTATGCTTATTACTAATAGCATACATGAGCCCTGGATATCCACAGATAAATGTAAAAACCTTCCCTAAAAGCTGAGACTGTAAATTCCAAAAAGGCAAAGTCCCCCCCCCCCCCCCCAAAAAAAAAAAAGCTAAAGAGAATAGAGAGAAACACTGTTAACTGATTATGTATGGAGGGGATTATAATCAATGTAATGAAACCATTCATATGAATGATAGAATGTGAAACTGATGATGTGCCCTGTAAACTTTCACTCAATCCACAATAAAAAACTTAAAAAAAAAAGTATTCCAGAACAGTTAATTGTGCTCATAAGGAACCTGTACGTCGTAGCCTAAGAGGCAGTCGTTTGAACAGAACAAAGGAACACCATATGGTTTTATAAACATGGTATCAGGACTGGAGAAACACTCATTAATAACCTGAGATATGCAGAAGATAAAACCTTGCTTGCTGAAAGGGAAGACTTAAAATACTTACTGATGACAATTAAAGGCTACAACACCTCATAACACCTCAATGTAAAAAATAAAATTTTTTAAATCACATAAATGTTCACCATTGAACCAATAAGCAGCATCCACATAAATGGAGAAAAGATTAATGTTATCAAAGCCTTCATTTTTCTCAGAGCAACCATAAATCTCAGGGAAGCAGCAGTCAAGAAATCCAACAACACATTGCATTGAGTAAATCTGCTGCACAAGACCTCTTTAAAGGGTTGAAGAGCAACCCTTAGTTTGAGAACTAAGGCGTGCCTAATCTAAGTCATGACATTTTAAAAGCTTCATATGCATGTGAAAGTTGAACAGTGAATAATGAAGATCATAGAAAAATTGATGTATTTGAATTATGGTTTTGGAGGGAATATTAAAGGTACCATACCAATATGTGTGGAAGAAATACAGCCAGAATGCAACATGGACGCCACAATGGCAATAATTTTTCTCTTAAACTTTGAATATATTACCAGAAGGGGCCTGTCCCTGGAGATGTTGGATAATGTGGATGGTTAGAGAAAAGGTAAGACACCCAATGAGATAGACTGGCACAGTGGCAGCAACAGTGGGCTTAAATGTAGCAACGATTGCATGATTGGTACAGGACCTGGCAGTGTTTCATTCTGTTGTGTGTAGGGTTGCTATGAGTTGACACCGACTCAATGGTACCTAACAACAATAACACCCAATCACTTGTGGGGAGGATTAAGAAGACACTTGAAAGAAAAGCCACATCAAGGAAATTCACAGTACCACACCCATCTGACAACTATACCTGTGTTAGAAATGTGACTCGATATAGCAACATAGACACATTTGAACAAAGAATCTCGGCAAGGCAGCTTTCACTTCTACAAAAGGGTTCACAGCAGCACAAATTGTGGCTAGCAAGCACACCAGGCGGGTAGTCCACTCGGGTTTTATCCTTGATGTGGTGTGAAAGGGGCTGTGTCTCACCATATTGGTCAGGGTTTCAATGGCACAATCTCGTCTTTACCCAACTGGCTAATTGTAAGCTAAGGCTGTGTCTCATCATATTGTTTATTGTTTCAATCTCAACTGCACTCTTTTCCCTATTTTATTTGTCAATAGGAATGGTCCTTGCAGTGAGTGGATTTGAGTCTGGAGGGGTTTGGAATGTCTTTTTTCTAGAAGGTGAAAGCATGCCAAGAACTGGTATTATCTGGATTGAAACACAAATACAAAATGAGGGGAGGTTTCTCAACACAGGTTAGAACCAAACTTGTCTTGTTTCAGCTCTAACCCCATCTTAAAACTTTTCGAAGAGAAGATTTATGTATTTCTTTTTCCCACACTTGTGAAATGTTTCCCCAGGAAAACTCTCACAGCACACCCAAGCAACCCAACACAGTGGTAACTGCATACCTCTGCTTGCGTTAGAATTCAGGCTTTGGCACTCTGTATTCAAGAAGCACTGGAAAAGCTACTCAACCTCTTTATCCCTTTGCTTTTTCATCTACTAAGATGTATTATTGCATTTCCTTGAGAGAATTATATAAATTAATCCATGTACAGAATTTAGAAAACTATCAGGTACCAAATAAGTGTTCAAGAAACATTAACTATTATGACCATAAGAGCCCTGGTGGTGCAGAGGCTAAAGCTACTAAGCTCTCATTCTTGAAGTTACATTGTCAGGATCCACCATCTCTTCAATGCCTCAGTTTAAGAAAGCTCAAACCAAAGTTAAGTGGTCTCTCCATGGCAGTTTTATGTGAAGCAAGTTTGATCCATAGTTACTGAACATAGTTGGCCCTGCTTCTCTACACATTTCACACCTCACCACCACTGTCTAGGGAGCAAAGGTATTTAAGGACAATTTTAAGGGAATTGTCCTGGCTGAATCCCAGGGCAAGCCTTTTTGTGCAATTTGAAATTAACCAGGGTTCAGCCAAAGGTATTTATATGCAGATAAAAGGCCTTAAGTACTTCTTACTTTGTCACTTCTCTGTGGAGCTCCCACTGTCCCACCCTTCTTTCCTAATATTAGGAAGAGGGTCAGAGGGAAGGGAGCCTTCTTTTTCTTTTGTCTGTTAACCTTGACCTGTTGTTGTTATTGTTGTTGTTGTTAAGTCCCATTGAGTGGGTTCTGACCCATAGCTACCCTATATAGGGTTTCCTGACCTGAGAGCTGTGATTTCACTGTAGTTAGAGCAGTGGGGTTCCTTCAAAACCATTACCATTGTGAATTGACACCAAGTATTTCATTTTGATCTTCTTGATGATTCAGTCTCTTTATCAGTAATGTGCTATATTAACATATAAAGAATGAAGGAGGCAGAAACAGAGACAGAGGTGATGACATAGAGAGATAGAGGAGCTGAGGACTTTAGATTCATGAAAGGGGAAAGGCTGTGTGCTGGCAGGTAGTAATCTGACTTTCAAAGTGTGTCCTTTGATTTTTTAATGATTATATAGTCCTACCTGTTTTTATGTACACTAAAAAAAAAAAAAAAAGAGAGAATAGAGGTAAATGCTGCTAAACAATGGCACATGGAGGGGATTGTATTCCTTGTAATGAAACAAAATACAATTGGTTGAGTGCAAACTTGATGTTCTACCATGTAAACTATAACTCAATTCAGAATAAAAGCTTCCCCCTCTCCCCCCCCCCCCAAAAAAAAAAAAAAAAAAAAGTGAGGCGGCACTGGAGATACTCACTCACCATGCCAAGAGATTTGGAAGACAACTATCTGGCAATCAGATTTGAAGAGATCCATATTTGTGCCCATTCCAAAGAGAGATGGCTCAACAGAATGAGGAAATCATTGGGCAATATCTTTGATATCCCATGTGGGTAAAGTTTTAATAAGGTAGTACACAAACAACTGCAAGCATATATTGACAGAGAGCTTCCATAGGTTCAAGCTGGATTCAGAAGATGCCGTGGAACGAGGTATAACATTGCTGATGTCTGATGGAGGTAGGCTGATTGCAGAGAATACCAGAAAGATGTTTACCTCTGCTTTATTGACAATGCAATGGCTTTTGATTGTGTGGATCATGACAAGCTATGGACAACATTGTAAAGTACGAGCATTCTTGAACACTTAATTGTGCTTGTAAGGAATCTATACATGTACCAAGAGGCAGTTGTTCTAATAGAACATGGGAACACTGAATGGTTTAAAATTAAGAAATTTGTGTATCTTTCACCATCATTATTCAAACTGTATGCTGAGCAAATAATCAAAGAAGCTTGGTTATATGAAGAAAAATGTGGCATCAAGATTGGAAGAAGACTCATAAACTACCTGCAATATGCAGATGATATATCCTTGCTTGCTGAAAGTGAAGAGGACTTAAAATACTGACTGATGAAGATCAAAGACCACAGCCTTTGGTAGGGATTGCATCTCAATGTAAAGAAAACAAAAATTCACACCACTGGAACAATAAACAACATTCTTATCAACGAAGAGAAGATTGAAGTTGTCAAGAATTTCATTCTTCTTGGACCAACTATCACCATTCATAGAAGCAGCAGTCAAGAAATCAAATGACATATTGCATCAGGAAAATCTACTACACAAGACCTTTTTAATGTGTTGAAGAGCAAAGATGTCAGCTTGAGGACTAATGTGCACCTAGCCCAAGCCATGGTATTTTCAATATCCTCATATGCATGCAGAAGCTGGACAATGATTAAGGAAGATCGCAGAAGAAGGGATGCTTTTGAGTTATGGTGTTGTAGGAGAATATTTAAAGTGGCATGGATTATCAAATGACCAAACAGATCTATATTGGAAGAAATGCAGCCAGAGTGCACCTTGGTGGCCAGGGTGGCCAAAGTTCATCTCTCATGCTTCGGACATATTGTCAGAAGGGACCAGTCGCTGGAGAAGGATATCATGTTTGGTAAGGTGGAAAAATCCTCACCACTGGACCAATAAACAGCATTCTTATCAATGGAGAAGAGATTGAAGTTGTCAAGGACTTCATTCTTCTTGGATCAACTATCAACAC
>NW_006408982.1:796649-803518 GCF_000296735.1 Chrysochloris asiatica
AAAGTGGAGGGTCAGAGAAAAAGAGGAAGACCTCCAATGAAATGGATTGGGCAAGTGGCAGCATCAATGGACTCAAGCGTGGCAACAGTAGTGAGGTTGGCCCAGGATAGGACAGTGTTTTGTTCTGTTGTGCGTAGGGTTGCTATGAGTCAGTACTGACTCGATGGCACATAACAACAATAATTGGCCATTAATTTCATGAACCTTGTGTTTTGTCATTGCTTTCAGTGCAGTTTGAACTACTTCCCCCAATACTATTGGTTCTTGATCATATGTTTCTTCTTGAAATTGTTGGCTATCAATCAATTATTTTTGGTACAGTGACTCTGTATCTCTTAAATCTTCTTTTGATGCTTCCTGCATCATTTATACTTTTCCCATTGTTGTTAAATACCATGGACTTGGATCTGACTCATAGAGATCTTATATAGAGTTTCTAAGGAGAGGCTAGTGGATTTGAAATGCCAAACTTGTGGTTATCAGACTATTTCCTATCTTACAGCACCATACCTGAACTACACTTTACCCCTTGAATCTTTCAATATTTCAAGTAGAGGTTTGAATAATTTCTTCATTTCTTCCAGTTTGAGAAATGCAGAGTATTTTATTCTCTTTTCATTTTCTAACTCCAGACTTTACATATTTCATTATAATACATTACTTTGCCTACTTGAACTGTTCTTTGACATTTTCTAGTCACCTCTTTTGCCTCATAATTTCTTCAATTTGCTTTAGCTACTCAATGTTCAAGAGTAACTTAGAGTTCCTTCAGATGTTCATTTGGTCTTGTATTCTTGTTTTTAAAATGACATTTTTCTTTCTTCATGTAAGTTGTTTTTTATGGCATCTTAAAATTCCTCATTTCAGTGATTTAATGTTTAATTAAGTAACTAGTTATTGCAGTGGTCTCTAAATTCAGATTGTATGTACTCAAAACTGTATTTTGAGTTTCATGGACTTGTCTTAATTCTCTTCAACTTCTTACTGAACTTGCATATGAGCAAGGATGATCTCTTCCACAGTTGGTCTCTGGCCTCATTTTAGCTGTTCATATTGAGTTTCTCCATCCTCTCTATCCACAGATTTAGTTAATTTAATTCCTGTGCATTTGAATTGTGAGGACCACGTGTATAGTTACCATTTATGACATTTTAAAAAAGGTATTTGTAATGAATAGATCATTAATGTTGTAGTTATGTGCCATGGAGTCAGTACCAACTCATAGCAACCCTATGTACAATAGAACAAAACACAGCCCAGTTCTCAGCCAAGCTCACAACTGCTGCCACACTTGAGAACATTGATGTTTCCATATTGCCAATCCATCTTGCTAGGAGTCTTCAACTTCTTCTCTGACCCTCCACCTTATCAAACATGAGATCCTTTTCCAGTGACTGGTCCCTCCTGACAATTTGTCCAAAGTATGAAAGATGAAGTTTGGCCATCTTGACTTCCAAGGAGCACTCTGGCTGCACTACTTTCAGCACAGATCTGTTTGTTCTTTCAGCAGTCCATGGCATTTTCAATATTCTCCTCCAACACCATAACTCAAAATCATCCGTTCTTCTATGGTCTTCCTTATTCACTGTCCAGCTTTCACATGCATATGACGCTATGGAAAATAACATGGCACACCTTAGTCCTCAACTGACATCTTTGCTCTTCAACACTTTAAAAAGGTCTTATGCAGCAGATTTGCCTAATGCAATATGCCATTTGAGTTATTGACTGCTGCTTCAATGAGTGTTGATAGTTGATGCAAGAAGAATGAAGTTCTTGACAACTTCAGTATTTTCTTCATTGATAAGAATGTTGTTTATTGGTCCAGTGGCATGGATTTTTGTTTTCTTCACATTGAGATGAAATCCATACCGAAGGCTATGGTTTTTTATCTTTATCAGTAAGAATTTTAAGTTCACTTAACTTTCAGCAAGCAAGATTATATATATCATCTGCATATCACAGGTTGTTAATGAGTCTTCCTCCAATCCTGATGCCACATTTTTCTTTATGTAACCAAGCTTCGTGGTTTATTTGCTCAGCGTTCAGGTTGGATAAGTGTGTAAAAGAATACAACCCTGTCGCACACATTCCTTAATTATTTATTTATTTTTAATGTTTTATTGTGAATTGTGTGATAGTCTTCATGGGAGAACATCAGCTTTACACTCATTCCATCATTCATCATTTCATTGGCATAGTTGCCCTCCCGTCCATGCATCCTCACCCAACGAAGGGGTGTACCCTGTAAGCCTGCACCTCCCCACTACCACAGTCCTCAGCCTCTTTCCACTTCCTGATCCCAAGTCCCTAGCCCCACCATCTCTTGACATAGTCTTTACTGCCTCCATCTCAGGCCTCCCCACCTCTTTGGGTAGGATTCTGCTCTTCACTCTTCTCCATCGATGGTCCCAGGGTCCTCCGCTCCTAGACTGATAAGTTAATCATTCCCCTCTTTGCTACAAAATGTCCATCTTTAGATTTCCAACCCTCACAATCAGTCCTGGTAACAATTATCCACCATTGCATCACAAGAGACCCATTTATATTTCATTTCATCAGCCCTTCCTGGACAAGCTGGACACTATTCACTGGAGACTCTACCTTCCTCCATGCCCTTTGGATCTAGGTTTCCTCTTGAAAGCTTGTAAGCCAGTCACTTCTTGCCTTTGTTTACCCCCCCCCCCCCATTTTGGGTAGCCAATGTCCAAGTCTTCATTAATTTTAAACCATTCAGTGTTCCCATGTCTGTTTGTACCTCTTGGTACATGTAGACATTCCTCATAAGCACAATTAAGTGTTCAGGAATACTCATGCATCGCAATGTTTGTTCATATCTTGTCATGATCCACACAATTGAAAGAATTTGTGTGGTCAATAAAGCAGACTTAAACAACTTTCTGGTATTCTCTGCTTTCAGCAAAGATCAATCGGATATCTGCAATGATATCCCTCGGTTCATGCCCACTTCTGTTACTAATGTTGTAAAATTCTATCATGTGTTCTACAGTGTCTTTGTTTTTTTTTGTTGTTGTTGTTGTTTTGTTTTGTTTTATCACCAACACTGATTTTGAACTACAGATCTTTTCTCTGTGTTTTTTATTTCAGTTTTCAATCACCTGGAACTAACAATGTATCCAGATTGCATGTTTTTTTTGTTTTGTTTTTTTTTCAATTTCAGATTGGGGAATTTGGTAGAATTCTTCAATTTTTTTCTTCATTGATTTTCATGTAGCTGTTGTTTTTAGGTGTCATCGAGTTGGTAGCGACTCATAGTGACACTATGCACAACATAATGAAACACTGCGATCCTGGACAAACATTATAATTGTTGCCACTCTTGAGCCCATTGATGCTGCCACTTTGCCATTCCATCTCACTAGGGGACTTCCTATTTTTCTCTGATCCTCCACCTTACCAAACATTATATCCTTTTCCAGTGAGTGTTCCCTCTTGACAATATGTCCGAATTATGAGAATTCAAGTTAGGCCATCCTGGCATCCAAAGAGCACTCTGGTTGTATTTCGTCTTCTTCTTTTTTTTTTTTTTTTTTTTTTTTTTAAGGTTTTTCTTGTGGATTGAGTAAAAGTTTACAGGGCAGAACATCAGTGTTACATTCAACAAATCATATACCTTGTTTCATTACAATGATTATAATTCCCTCCATGTACCGTTGTTAACAGTATTTCTCTCTGTTCACTTTAGTTTTGTTTGTTTTTAATACAAAACAAAAAAAATCCACTCAGGCATATGTAATAATTTACACCTCCAAAGGGCACATTCTGCAAGTTTCCCTCCTGGTTACCCGCTCTTAGTCCCTCTCTTCCCATGAACCTGGAGTCATCAGCTGCTGCCACTCTCCATGTCCCATCTCTCCCTCGGTCTCTGGTGTCACTGCTTCTCTGGACAAGGTCCCACATTTTGCTTGTGCTATTCTCCCTTGATGGTCCTAGGGTCCTCTGTTTCTGGACTGTAAGATTAACCACTCCCTTGGTTTTGTTACAAAACTTCTATCTTTACAATTGTAATTAGTCATGATAACAATTATTCACTATTGAATCATATGTATCTTATTCCCATCTTTTTTCACCAGACACATCTAGACAAGATGAAAACTATTCTGTGGGGATTCTTTCTTGCCCCCCACATTCTTAAACTAAACTCCCTCTTGAAACCATGTAAGTCAGTCACTTTGTGCCTTTATCACCTCCTCATTTTAGGCAGCCAACATCTAAGTTCCCCATCCCTAACTACCCTGAGTACAGAGGGGATAGTATTGATACTTGATGAATACCTTCCCTCACTGTTGATATTTAGAGTTACTACCTCCATGATTATATATCAGGTTCATCAAATTGTAGCAATTTATCCTTGTTTCCTTAATCAATTTTTTTTTTTTTTTTGAATCTTCCTCTAGTCAAGTTCTGATTATCAACCCATCAAAGCTAGGTTTAATGGGTACTATCTGCAAGTTTAGTTGTTCTTGTGCATCTCCCTTCACTTCATATTAACTGGATGCCTCACTATCAGCTCTAGTCCTCTGTGGCTATGTCCTTGTCCTTGGGCTCAAGTGTCCCCAGGTCTCACCACACTTTGGACCAACCAATACTTCCTCTTATCTCTCTCATCTCCAGGTCAACGGAGGCCAATGGACTGTTGGTGAACTCAGCCCATTTCTTCATTGCTGACTTTCCCACTTTTCTACTCACTAGTAGACCAATGTGGTTGCCAGCAAGCTTACATGCCTGTTCATGTGTTCCCTTTGAGTTTCAATCTAAGAAGGGAGTTTGTCCTGAAGGAACTTGATTGCTTACCTTGATGGCTTCCTGGCAAACAGCTTGCTTATTCTTGTAGTAGCCAGTCATGCTGATATTTTTCTTTTGGGTTTTTCCTGATGATCTTTCTTTGAAGATGTATCTTCTGTTGCTCTAGCTCTTCCAGGCTGGTCTGCTTGTCATTGCTAGTGGGAATGTTCCACCTCATAATGTTCTGTATGAGACTCAGAATTCCACCTAAGGTCCTATACTCTGCAAAGGCTTTGCAAGAGGCCTATTTCACTGGGTAAGTTCTAGAGCCCTTTTAGGTATTCCAATCAGATATAGGCTGAAATGGGCATACAAGTTTTCTGTAATCATGTTTCCCAATATTCCTTTCTATCACACTCAAGTGTCTATTTTACAATAGTTGGCAAGGGAAACCATTATTCATAAGGCGGTCAAGCATTTTAGTATTATTTCCCCTCTTTAAACTATACCTAAATCCCTGTATCACAGAGCCCTGTTGTTCCAAGGTTGAGCACGCACCACTATTTACCTCTGTAACACTTAGGCCATTCAAACCTGTCTCATTGTTCCTCTATCTATCTTGTTATTCCACCTCCTCCCCCTTCTTGTATTGCCCTCCCCAACACCTGAAGTAAACCTCCACTCCAACCCCACTGTTGTGGTTACCTTATATTCCATTAACTCTTCCATCCATTTAAGACAGTCTATTTTATCCTGTAATCTTTCTGACCTTCTCACCACCTGGATCTCTGTTCCTCTGTGTTTACAATCTTTCACCTTGTAATTGTTTTGATCATAGACTGACCTCCCAGATCCTCTGCTCTTATAATTATATTCTGTTCTTGACTCTTTCATTTGTCAGTTAAGTCCAGGGTGATACTGCCACATACATCATTCTCTGGTTTTGTCTGTTCTTGTTGGTTCTCAGTCCACAGAACTCCGTTTAGGATGTTTTTTCATAGCAGGGTTGACTATGACAAAATCCCTTAGCTTCTGTTTGTCCTCAAACGTTTTGATTACACCCTCATATTTGATTGACAACTTTGTTGGGTAAGGATCCTTGGTCTGCAGTTTTTTTGTTTTTGTTTTTCTTTTTCTTTCAGGGTTTTATATATATCTCCCCATTGCCTTCTTGCCAGCATGGTTTCTGTTGAGAAATCCAAACTTAAACTGATTTGCTTACCTTCCATGTTACAATTCTCTTTTTCCTAGCTGCTTTCAGGATTCTGTTCTTATCTTTGATTTTGGAGAGCTTGATTATTATATGTCTTGGTGATTTTCTTTTAGGATCCATCATTCCTGAGGTTCGTTGAGCATCTTGAATGCTTATCTTTTCGCTTTACAGGATATTAGGAAAATTTTCTTCCAGCATCTCTTCAACTATCTCCTCTGTGGACTTCTCTGAATCTTCCTATTCTGGAATGCTGATAATTCTTAAATTATTCTTCTTCATGTTGTCCAACATGAATCTTAAGAATTCTTCAGATTTTTTAAATCATTTTTCTGTGTGTGTGTGTGCTTGCAGTTCTATCTTAGTAGTGTTGAGAGATGTATCTTCTAGCTCATTATTTCTGACTTCAATCTCTTCATTTCTACTCCTTTGACTTTTCAGTGTATTGTCATTTATGATACTCTATTATTAATCATTTAGACCTCTTACTGTAGATTTTGAATTTTTTCCAATACTGTGTCTATCTTATTTCATTATCCCTGTAGTGCTTTCCTGACTTCTTCCTTATTTTTCCCAGCTCCATCATATAGTGTTTTGATACATTTTATAATCATTTTTCTGAACTCTTTCTCAGGCATTTACAAAGCCTGACCATCTTCCAGTATGAAATGTAGGTGTACTTCCAGCTTATTTTACTCAGCCACATTATCATGTTTCTGGACATGTCCTGATATGTTCATCTGTTTCTGTTTTTTTTTTTTTTTTTTTTTTGTGACATTAATACTTAGATGGGTGTGTATGTTGGTATTTTTGTTATGTTTCCTGATTGCCTCCAAGTATATGTGATTAGAATATGGGCTTCCTTTTTCACTCTTCTTCCTGAGAAATTTCAAGATGCACTGTTGGTCATTGT
>NW_006408982.1:803818-804224 GCF_000296735.1 Chrysochloris asiatica
CTTTTTTTTTTCGGGGGGGGGGTGGAGGAGAAACTTTGCCTTTTTGGATTTTACACTCTCAGCTTCTAGGGAAGGTTTTTACATTTATCTGTGGATATCCAGGGCTCATGTATGAGATTACTAGCAATCATACTGAATAATCAGATGAGGGCCAGTTTGCTATGTCTGCTAGGTGACCAAAGTCTAATCCTCAGAGCCTACGGTTTGTACGGTCTGCAACACTTGGGCCCACAGAGTCTTGAGCTCCTGACCAGGTCCGCACAGTCTGCCACAGATTCCCCCTATTTATTATTTGTTTAAGGGACGCTGCCTGTCTTAGGTTGTCAGTGTGAATTCCTTCATCTTACCCGTCATCGAAACTCATTGCAGCATGGCAATGGCTCTATCTTAGGTTGCCAAGGTTCCA
>NW_006408982.1:804542-810134 GCF_000296735.1 Chrysochloris asiatica
GTAACCACTACGCTACCAGAGCTCCTTAATTAAGTTCATAGGGGATCTTAATCTCTAGCAGAAGTAGCAAACTAGAAGCCACTCAGTTCTCAGCTTGACAATTACTTATATCAGAAATTTGCGCATGTAGCTGATGAATATACACGGACAAGTGGCTATTATTCCACAACCTCCTAAATGCTGTTGAATTAAGTTCCAATCAAGTTCTGGGTTGCTGAAAGATATCACAAATCTACTTATACAGTGAATAACCTTAGCTGGGAGTGTAAACTGGATACATGGAATCTTATTTCCCTTAAGCGATCTTCCTTTTTCTAAAGCATTTAGTCTGCTTTGTAAATCTTTGTCTGTTTACTCTTGGATCATATGAGTGAGACTAATATCCCTGGACAGGTGATTTACATGGTGGGCAGGGCAAAAAAGGTAACAATTCCTATTGGTGCAGTGATTCTTGACATGAGAGTAAAGACACGTGGCACGTTTAAAGGCCAGGCACTGCAATGATTTGCCTAGCTTCTGAAAACATTAACAGACAATAAAGCATACAATGGTTGATGAACGATTGCAAAATCAGTAACATCTGTTAACTCCCCATTCCCCATGCTCGACAAGCAAAGCAGCAGGAAGTCTCTGGAGTTTAACAAGTTCTCTAATAGTTAAGCAGTTCTTAAAGTCTTCTCTGCTGTGGAAGCGGCTGGCAGGCTCCTTGCTGCTCTTGCCGGAGGGGCCTCAATGGAAAAACAGTTGATGTCACTCTTTCAGATAGGTCTTCGGTGAATGCTGGCTCCCTCAGGCAAGCTTGCTCCGAAAAGGGAGAAGTGGCTGTCCTCTCGCTCTAGGATCGAGTTAGTCAGGCTGGAATCCATACTGGAGACCTTTTGACCTGTAACACAGACTTAAACTCTAGCCCCTTGGTTAGTCACATAATAAAGAAACATTCCGGCATCCTAACATGATTCCCCCCCATTCAAATCATGATTTAGTCCCTGTATCTCAGAGCCCAGCGTTCCAAAGTTGTGTATATTGTTAGGCCCCAGATGGCCCTATCCAGTAGGAGACCCCAAAAAGATGACCAGGATTCAAGTTCGATGCAACAGCAAGAGGTTTATTTGCCAACGCGCTGGGGTCCACCTTCAATCACAAAAGCAGGAGACAAAGGCGACCCCCTTTACAGTACAAGCCAGTTTTTATAAGGTTTTAGGAGCATAATTGTGCAGTACCATTTTCTCATTTTATAGAGGGCAAAGGGGAGAAGAGCTATTCAGTTACTGACAGTCTCTAAGGTTAATTTAGTTAGGTCTCTTTTAGGGTTCTATTCATCTTATCCATGTGACCTGAACTCTGGGGTCTGTATACACAATGTAATTTCCAATCGGCCCCCAGTACTTTAGCTAAACTCTGACTTACTTTAGAAAAGAAGGCGGATTTATAAAGACTAACAGATACTTGAAACTATTTTTTCTGGGTTTTATTTCTGAAAAGTCTAATTCTCAGCAGGTACTAGGCTGATTTCTTGTCATCCTGCAGCTTGGGTCAACTTTAGTTCTAGCTGCGTTGGTGAGCTGGCTCGCTTTACAGACAGCAACATGTGCTCAATCTTGGAGTTAGCATTACAAATTTTGATCTCTGCTTCTTTCAGGAGGTCTTGCATTTTACAAATGCTCATGTGAGTGTACTGATGCATTTTTTTTCTATGAGGTGTGTCACGGTCAGATGTTTAATCTAATCTAGATCGGCCTCGGTATCAGGCGGGTCTTCAGGCGAGGTGGTGTCTCTTGGCTCAGGCTATTGAGTTACTAGGGCTATGCTGCCTTTTAAGCAATTTTCTCTGGCCCTCTGGTTAGCTAAGTTGTTGCCTCTGGCAACAGGCGTATTCTCCTGTTTACTTCATGGAGGTCTTGCACGGACCGACAGTCAATAGAGAGGTGTTTACATACTGGCCAGAAGGACGTGTTCCAGGATGGTTGGCACGGCTTCAAGATTCTCTGGTCAAGTAGTTTTCTGATGTACGGAGTTATTCTCTTGCAGGCATCTATGGGCATAAGGTACTGACAGACTCATACAGGGTCTACTTCTCAGGTTTTAGTTCAACAAACGCTTGAACGCTGTGTCTGGCCAGGCTTATACTCTCAGTCTCAGCCTAGGCTTTAGGAAATGTTACCAGCCTCTAGTCAACGTCAGGGTTCAGTTGTGCCAGCCTTTGGTGTAGCTGATATTCTTCTTCTAGATTCACAGTCAACACCTGAATGAGCTCTCTTCTACTTTCAGGGTCACTCTGGGCTCGGGAGGGACACTGAACCCCATTTCTCCTAGTTACTCAGTTCATCAACTGCTAGGATGGCAGTTTTCAGTTTATTCTCTGGTCTTTTCTTGGAGCACTCCCTGGCTCAGTGGCTTCTTTCTTCACAGTAAGCACTCTGATTTTTCTCTAGTCAGGGTCTCTCTGTACACCTGCTCTTGTCTTGTCCATCTCCTGCAATTTTCTTTAATTGTCTCTCTCGCTCCCTCAGAACTCCTGTCGATAACAGGTTCCAAGTCAGGTTCTTAGTCTGACAGCTCTCTGACTTCGCCTGCCTTTCTTCTGCAGTGCCTCTATGATTGCACATTCTCTCTGCCACAACTACTAAGTCTTGGATACTCTCTTAACTTGTCTACTTTCTGTAGCTTCTGGATGTATAGGAATACTCTTACGGAAGGCTTTCTGAATTCTTTCTTAAAATGCAGCGGGGCTTTTATCTAGCTTTTTCTGCACATCTCTTACCTTGGCCAAATTGATGGGCTTTTTGCAGCCACCTTTAGACTTCCCAACAGAGCCTGGTAGTAAGTCTGGAGTCTCTCCTTACCTTCTGTCATTTTGAAATTCCAGTCTGGTCGGGACAACGGGAGAAATGTTCTAATGATGTCAGCATTTGTGGTGAGTTGCTTATTATCGCCAGGAACCAATCTCTTGGCCTCTGTCTGGATTCTTTCTCGCTCCTCTGTGATAAGCTGACAATTATCTTAGGTGGGCTGATGAGTGAACAGATCATTTTCTAACAGGTTAATAAGATCTCTAGGGTTATCTGAAAACTTGGTGTCTTAAGAGCACTACTTTATTGTTTCTTCAGGGTTAAAATGCTTAACTCTTGGGACTATGCCTTTTCTGTTTTACGGCCTTCTTGGTGCCCAGAGTCTTGTGCATAGTGGGCTACTTATATACTTAGTTGACAGATTGCTACTTACTAGAAATGCCTTAGAATTCTAAGGTCATTTTAACTTTCTAAGTTTTAAAATTTACACTTCTAAACATTTTTCAAACAAAATCAATTCCTCTACTATTTGCCATCTTTTTGCACCTTTACTTTTTCTCTCAACTTTCTTCTACTGCCTCATATTCTGGACTTTGTATTTTCTTTCTTTTTCTGATCTACACTCTACAATCTGACTTGAATACTCTAATGCCATCGATCTACCTCCTGAGGTCTATCCAGGTTCTTAGTTTGGAAAGTGCTGATTTAGCTTTCTTGTTTTCTTTCTTCACTGGTCCTCAATCTTACTCACTGCTTCAAAACATTCTCTCTCTTTCTTGTATGCTCCCTGTCTTTTCTTGCTTTTCTAACAGTTCTTCTACTGTCATGGTCTAGCTTATGTCTTTTGATATCACTTTTTCAACTCTATTCTGCTTTGACTTCAGATATATTACACTGAATTTACAACTCTCATCTCTCTTTCCTGGAACTAGCACTTTTTTTTAGGAACCTGAACCTTGATTTAGGACTTTTTAACAGGGAGCTTTACTGCTTTTAGAGGGAGTACGGTAGAATTTACTGCTGGGGCCCTGCTCTTTAGTATTGGGTATCAAGGGCTGGGCTACTATCAGCAGAGTTGGGAGCTGGAAGGAAAAATGCTCCTCAGGCCTCCGCCATACAGGAGGAGGGAGCGGTGCATAGTTCTTCTTCACTGACTTTGGCTGCCAGCACTAACATGGTACTGTTCTGCTTGCGGGGGGGCGGGGGGAGTGAGGAGGAGGCTTCTCTTCACGCCACACTTGCTCGCTCGGTCGGGTCACTTCTTCCTAGTGCTGGCTCCCACCCCCCTCTTTTCTCTTCTCCCCCCCCCTTGCTCTCAGCCTGACGATGACGGAGGGGCTAGAGCAATGCGCTAGGTTCAGGCTCGGCTATCTTGCTTATGAAAGGGAGGCTGCAGCTGACAGCTCTACTCTTTCCCTTGCACTGGGGAAGAAAGTTTTCTATGAAACACACACGCTCACTCTCTGCGTGCACTTCAGAGGGACTGAGGCAACTCTCGGCTGCTCTAATTTCAGGGCGGGAGGGTGGTACTGGGCAGGGATGCTCACAGATATCACAGGCATCAGGGTGGGGGAAGCACTGCAGAGAGGGGAGGGCAAGCTCAGAGGTCCGCGCAGACTCTGCGGGATGACATAGCAGATGCAGGCAGGCTGATGAAACTTTGGCAGTGAGCTCAGGCTGTGCTCACAAGCAGGTCACAGATCCCGGCCTCGGTAACTCTTGGGCCGTTGTTGCCCCTGCTGGCCTCAGGACTCCACAGCCAGTGGTGTTTCACTTCTCCAAGAGCCTACACCGGCAGGAACAGTTACAGCGTCTAAGACTTAAGTTTGATCAGGATACACACAAACTCGGGGAAAAACATGAAGTTAGCAAAGACAATAACAAGACAGACATAAACACTGAAACATGACACTTCTTCTCTCAACTTGAAGGCAAAACCGAAAGTAAGACACTGGCTTTTTCACTAGTTACACAGATTTTCTGGGGGCACTCTCTCCCCTCTACAAAAAACAACACTGCAGCTTCACATTGCCTTGTGGGAGCAACCCACTTCATTTTTTTTTTTTTTTTTTTTTTTTTTTTTTACTAATAGTACAGATTCAAGGCCCTCTCTTTTACTTCTTTGAAATGGGCCATAACCAATTCAAGGGGTTTGGACGTCACCTGTCCTATTTCAATGTATTCCGTCGGTCTGAACACCATCAAACAAACAAGAACACTCACACAGACTACACAGCGCACCGCTCAGTGCTTCCAGACCTAAACCAAATACTGGCTCAGCAAAACAGATACCTGTTCCCTAATCAGGGAATCCCGTAACAGAAGGGTCCCTACGACCCTCGTCAGATTCAGATTCTGTTCCAGGATCGAATCCGGGGGGACCGGCAACAGGAGGGTCCCTGTGACCCTCTTCAGATTCTGTTCCAGGCCCCTCTCTGGGGGACCTGGCAACAGGAGGGTCCCTGCGACCCTCTCTGAGGTGTCCAGAGAGTCCTCCAGGGCTCCCGCAGCTGGCAGCGTCATGGCACGTCTACCTACTGCACTTTAGCCACTTCAGATCAGATCAGACAAACAGAAAGCAAAGCAAGAGATACAAGAAACTACTCAAACAGTCTCATACTCACACACTCAGATGTCCAGCAGAATATTTGAGCTCATATATTCTGACTGATTTCCTCCGACTCGAGGGTCTTTTACTGATGACCTGGGGGTCTCCATTCCCGGCCAATGAACCAATGTTAGGCCCCAGATGGCCCTATCCAGTAGGAGACCCCAAAAAGATTACCAGGACTCGAGTTCGATG
>NW_006408982.1:813518-814977 GCF_000296735.1 Chrysochloris asiatica
TTTTTTCGCTTTTCACGATGTTGGAAAATTCTCTTCCAGTAGTTCTTTGACTATTTCCTCTGTGGAATTGTGTAATTCTTCTTGCTCAGGGATGCCAATAATTCTTAAATTATTCCTCTCCATGTTGTCCAGCATGAATCTTATGCCATCTGCAGACTTTTTTTATCCTTTTTTTTTTGTTTGTTCTTCCAGCAAGGAGAGAAAGTCTACTTCTGGTTCATTTGTCTCAGGCATTTTATCTTTTTTTTGGACATGTACCACTATGGATATCTGCTTTTGCTTCTTGGGCATGTTTAATGTTTATCTGTGGCCCTAATAATTAATTAAGTATGTAGTTTGGTAATTTTTTATGTTTTCTGATTGCCTCCAGGAGGATGTGGTTAGGATGTGGTCTTCCCTTTTTGATCTTTTATGTGGCAGCCAAACAGCTCCGGTCGGGTAGAAAACAGAGCCTGATCCCGGAGTCCCCGCTCACCTGCACTGCCTGGCCACCCTGGCAAACCGCTATTTGATTTTAAATGGAAACTTTCACTTTAAATTTTGAGATCTGTGTGCATGCAAAGTACAACCCTCGGGGATGAGGCTGGCGTGTCTCCTCGCTCTGGAAACCCCTCTAGTCACCATATTGGAGGTGCACTGCCAGTCAGAGACCAATGTACAGATTAAAAAAAAAAAAAGAGTATCCACACTTTTATCTCTGAAGTTCTCTCAGGCGTCCGTGGCTGCTGTGATCATTCCCTTGCTCAGTGTCTTCCAAGATGGTGGCTCCAGGAGCAGCTGAGCATGTTGGATTAGAAAGCAATGGTTTTTTTGTTTCTGCTACAAATTCCCCTAGCTATAAGTGTTTCAACCTTCTGAATGTTACTTTATATAAGGTTCAGAGTTCTGGCACCATCCCCTGAACCTTCTTGGTCTGGTATTCTTTGTTGTTGCTGACAGAGCTCCTCACTGCGCATCCACTCAATCTTTCATCTTGTTTTTTCTCCCTTCTGGTCATACTTATTCCAACACAGTTTGTTATTTTGGAAGTCCATGGCACTTTCAATATTATCCTCCAAAACCACAACTCAAAAGCATCAATTATTTTAGGGTCTTGCTTATTCATTGTCCAACTTTTGCATTCATATGAATGAAAATACAATGTTACTGAAAATACCTTCTCTTGGGTCAGGTCCACCTTAGTCCTCAAGCTAATATCTTTGCTCTTCAACACTTTAAAAAAGTCTTGTGCAGCATATTTGCATAATTAAATATGTCATTTGATTTCTTGACTGTTACTTCCATGAGTATTGATAATTGATCCAAGAAGAATGAAGTTCTTGGCAACTTAAATATTTTCTCCATTGAAGAGAATGCTGTTTATTGGTCCAGTGGTGAGGATTTTTGTTTTCTTTACATTGAGATGTAATCCATACTGAAGGTTGTGCTCTTTGATCTTCATCAGTAAATATTTTAAGTC
>NW_006408982.1:815131-831622 GCF_000296735.1 Chrysochloris asiatica
TATGGTGAAAGAATACAACCTTGTCACACACCTTTCTTAATTTTAAACCATTCAGTGTTCTCATGTTTTTTCAAACAACTGCCTATTGGTCCATGTAGAGATTACTCATGAGCACTCTTAAGTGTTCCAGAATCCTCATACTACATGATTTTTATGGTGGTGCATAAATTTGAACTGGTCTTCCTTGTAGTCTTATGGATGTTATTCTATCATAGACAGAATGGTACTAAAAGATAAGTCTTGAATTGTTCTTTGTGACAATTAATGCAGTGCCATTCCTTTTCAGTTTGTTATTTCCTCTATCACAAACCTTTTGTCAGGTTCAGAATGGCCAATATCAGTCCATTAATGTCTCAGATATCGATATGTGTTCATTTCATTTTTGATGACTTACTATTTTCTAGATTAATATTTCATACCTTATGCATTCTGATTATTAATGGATGCTTGCAAGTTTTTTTCTCTCATTTTTGCAATAAGTGGAACACCACCCAATTCACAAATGGCATTACGGTTAAATGTATATGCCTAAAGATACTTCTTGAATAAAAGTATCATTTGATCTTTCCAGGATATTAAGGACTTATTGAAGGTCCATAACACCCAGAATATCATCAATTTTATGGGGAAAGCTGAACTTAATCCTGCGGGCAGGCCATGCTGCAGCTGGAGACTTAGTGCTCTTGCTTTTTGGATTTCCCTTGGGGTTTCCATTTGCTTTGCTCCCACCTCTAGCACTAGTGGGGTGGCAGTCTCCACCCCTGCCTCCTTGGCAGGGTAAACTCAGTGCAAGTATCCTTGTTCCAGAGTTGATACCAACCCTACCTCCTGCGCCCATCTTTGCACTTGCCTGTTCTTTCAAGGTACTGAAAAGAGCCTTGGCCTTGACCTCCAGGCCATCCCATTTTGTACCCTCAAATGGGTCTCCACCTTTAATTCGGTACCACTTTTAATATCCAAGTCAAACTTAGTCTTGACCACTAAATCAGCCTCAACTCTGCAGTCACTTCCCCAGGGTTAGCCTGTTCTCTTATCTCAGTCTCCACCTCAGTCTCTGCCCCATCACTAGAATCCTCATCGTCCCAGTTTTTCTCACTCTCATATCTTCCCCAGGTCAGTCTGTATACACAGTAGCAGGCACTAGCCCTGATAACCACCCCAGCAGCCACGAGCCAGCATCCAGAGTGTTGCCCATTGTACCGCTGGGGAGAATCTTTGAACCCATTTGCAGGTTAAATGGACTCACTCTGGCACAGCAGAGGAAGGACCAGATGTCTTCAACTACTGCTGGCAGGCTCTGTTGCAGCTGTAAATATACTATGACACCCGCACTGATCCTGTAGCATCTTCTTTCTTATCAAAAAGTGCACAGTGTCCTGTAAACTTGTTTCTGGGAAGTTTTCTTCTTCTTGCTGCTAGGCTTCTGCCTCATCCTACAGATTGGCCTTTAGATTCACAGACACAGGCAGGCGTCACAGCGGAAACGGATGACTCTGAGAACAGAACTTGAGAGTCCCAATACTTCCCCATGACCCCCACTCCATCCTAGCCCCAGCAGGTCGGCCATTTTCCCTGTCCAGAGGAGTTTTTTTTTTTTTTTTTTTTTTTTTTACTACACACAACGATAGATACCAGATGTAAGAGGAACATGTAGTTAATGGGTTGCTTTGGACTTTGACCCCACAGTTGTCGCTGACCAATAAATACTACCATCTGGAGTCACAGTTTGCATTTTAATAGCAATGAACCTATTCCTACCCTTTTATTTTCTCCTTCATGCTTTTTAATCATTGTGAGCTTTCTGCATTGACATAATTTTTACTCATATGTAACCTTTGGCCATTAAAGACTTCTAAAGAAAATGTTACTACATTAATTAAACTACTTTTTTCAATTTAAGTACATCATTTTCTTATTAATAAACATATCTTTTGTTATGTGTAAAAAAATCTCCCACTATAATTGTAGATTTATCTGTTTCTTTCTTGAATTTTAGTAAGGTTTTCTTCATATATCTTGGTGCTCTTTCATTGGGAGCATACATATTTATTATGGTTATGTTGTCATGCACAATTGATCCTTTGGTCATGAGACAGTGTCCTACTTTATCTCTTAGACTGGTTTTTGTCTTAAAGTTTACTTTATCTGAGATGAGTATTGTCACTATGTTTGTTTATTGTTGCAGTTAGCTTGGTATATTTTTTCCCATCCTATAACTTTTAGTCTGTTTTTTTCTTTGTGTGTAAGGTGTGTCTCTTGCTGGCAGCATATTGAAGGGTTTTGTTTTCTTTCACATTTTGCCACTCTCTGTCTATTCATGGGTGCATTCAATCTATTGACACTCAATGTAATTATTGATAGATATGAATTAATTGCTGCCATTATGTTAATTTTTGGAGTGTTGTTCGTTCCTTTGTTCTGCATATCTTCTTGTGCTGAATTTGTCTTTTTTGTGTGTTTTTACTTGTTGTTTTCTTCTTAGTTTTCATGTTTGCTTGTTTTGCCTGGAAGTCCATGTTCATGGTAAGTTGTGAAGTATTAACTTTCTTTGGGGTTACCTTATAGTCTATTAACTTTCCCCGCCATCTAAGACAATCTATTATATCCTGTAATCTACCTGACCTCAGCACCAGGATCTCTGTTCCTACACTTTTCCCTTCTTTGACATTGTTATTATTTTGATCCTCGGTTGACCTCCTAGGTCCTTTGAAGTCGTTGGTGTAATTTTGTTCTTTACTGGACTCTGCTATCCATTGTCTTAGTTTCAGGTGGTGTTGCCACACCTGCCAATCTCTGGTTGTTGTCTGTTTTTGTTGGTTTTCAGTCCAAAGAATTTCCTTTAGGATGTTTTGAAGTGCTGGATTGGTTTTGACAAAATCTCTTAGCTTATGTTTAACCTGGAATGTTTTGATTGCACCATCATGCTTTGATTGACAGCAGAGACGATTCTTGGTTGGCAGTTTTTCTTTTAGAATTTTGTATATGTTCCCAGATTGCCTTCTTGCCTGTATGGTTTATGCTGAATAGTCAGAGCTTAATCTGATTTGCTTGCCTTTGTAAGTAACGTTTCTCTTTTCCCTGACTGCTTTTAGGATTCTCTCCTTGTTCTTTGATTTTGCAGAGCTTGATTATTATATGTCTTGGTGATTTTCTTTTGGGTTCTATCCTTCCTGGGATATGTTTGGCTTCTTGAATGTCTATCTTTTCATCTTTCAAGATGTTAGGGAAATTTTCTTCCAAAAGCTCTTCCACTATCTCCTCTGTGGACTTTTCTGATTCTTCCTGTTCTAGAATGTCAGTAATTCTTAAGTTGTTCCACCTCATGTTAGCCAGCATGAATCTGAGATTCTCCTCAGGTGTGATTTTTATCCTTTTTTCTGCTTGGTCTTCTACCTTAGCAGTATTGAGATATTTGTATTCCAGCTCAAATGTTCTGTCTTCCACCTCTTCATTTCAGCTCCTTTCCCCCTTTCATTGCATTGTCCATTTCTGATATTTTATTAGTAATCATCTGAACCTCTTTTTGAAGGTTTTTAATTGTTTCCAATGCTGTATCAATTTTGTTTGATTGCTCTTGTAGTACTTTCCTGACTTCTTCCTTGTTTTCCTCCACCCCTTTTAGGAGCATTTGAATTTGTTTCCATATCATTCTTCTGAATTCCTTCTCAGGCAAATCCAAAACCTGGTTTTCCTCTTCTAGAAAGCCTTTGTCTGTCTTCAACTCATTTGTCTACGTTACTATTTTCTGGTTTTGAACATATTTTGATATCTTTTGTTTTTGTTCATCATTTCCAGTAGTTATGTGGGGGTTTAATGCTTAAATGGATATTTTTTGCTGTGTTATTAAGCTTACTGGGTGTCTCCTGGTGGATATATTCAGGAGATAGGCTTTCCGTTTCACATGTAATGATTAGCAGTTGTTATTGGCTCTTTTCTCAATTGTAGAATATTATGGGTTATTCTTGTAAACTGGCTATATGTCCACAATTGCTGACTCTTCTTGGGTAATGTAGGGAGAAAAAGTTCCCACTTCCAGGAAAAATGTGTGATCAATGGTCTCAAACGCAGAAGCAATGTAAAAGCAGAGGCAAAAAACACCACTTTGAAATAAAAATAAAACTGTGGCCAACTGGCCAGTTGCCTTGCTACACAGGCTGTGTGTGTGCACCATTGAAGATTCCAGTAGTGGGTGGGAGTGTCCATTCGTTCAGGCCCCTCCTCTAGTCACCACTGTAGAGGCGCACAGATAGATATTGAGAAGTTAATGGGAGAAAGATAGCTTATTATTTTTGTCTCTGAAGGTCAGTTAGGTGTCTGAGTATGCCCAATGTAATTCTTGAAATAGTTGCATCTTTTTATGTTGGGGTTTTGCTGATTGTTCATATGGTTTGTCTGTCATGCCAAACCTGCTTTTTTTTCTTGCTGGATAGGCAGGAGTAAATGGTACCACACAAATTAACTTTAGAGCTGGGATCCACAGGGAGAATTGAAAAGCAGCAGCCAAAGAATTTGTCCATGGACGGATGGGGCTCTTTCTCTCTGTACCATGGGAAAGTTATGGTCTCAAAACTGGACATTTTGGGGGGTGTGCACCCACCTGCCTGAAGGCATATGGGCTGGACAAAGAAGGTGCAACAGGGAAGAGGAGGGAAAAAATGTGCAGAATCCCCTGACACTTTCTTATGCAAATGTCACTGTGACACTTTTAGTGCTGGTACCCTGTGCCAGTCTGGCTATAGTCTAGCCCTCCGACCTCTGCCAGGGTGGGATGGCCACAGAGGGAGTCCTGTGTTTTGACTGATTTTTAAATCGCAGTATTTTCCTTTATACCATGAATTTTCCACTGGCATTTGCCAGAAACTGACGCCCTGACCCTTATGCTAGATCCAGAACTCTGGTGTTTTCAGCCTCTTCCCCACAGTGTCTCTGGGTTTTCTGCCCCTTCCCCACAGAGCCTGTCCTACCTGACTCTGCTCTGCTTCCACCAAACCAGAAGTCCCTCTAGTCACTTTAAGTATTACAGTCTTCCCTGTATCTCCCATTATCTTCATCATTTCTCTAAGTCCCTTTTTGTAGTATATAATCTGCTCCATCACTCATGTTAACATAAGTCTACCCTGTAGCCTGTTCCACAACCTGGCCAAGACATTGTTTTGACTAATTATACACGGGTTTTTTTTTTTTTTTTTTTTTTTTTTGCACAGATGCACTCAATTAATTTCTGTGTATTCCATTTGGTGAGGTCCAGGTGTATAGTTGTCTTTTATGTTGTTTAACATAGGTTTTTGAAATAAGGAAGTCATTGGTCTTGCAAAATTCTATAATGTGATTTCCAAATTCGTTTCTATCACCAAGGCAATATTTTCCAAATACTGATCTTTCCTCTTTGTTTATAACCTTTTCATTACAATCACCATTAATTATTAATACATATTTACTGTATGCTTGATAAATTTCAGACTAAAGAAGTTGATGGAATTTTTCAATTTCATCATCTATGGCTTTAGTGGTTGGTGCATGAATTTGAATAATAGTTATATTAACTGATCTATCTTATAGGACTATGGATATTACTTCAAGACAGATCTTGATGTGTTCTTTTTGATGATGAAAGTGTGCCATTCCTCTTCAATTTGTAATTCTTTACGTAGTAAACCATGTGATTGTCAGATTCAAAGTGGTTAATATCACTGCATTTCAGCTCACTAATGCCTAGGATATCAATGTTTATGCATTCCATGACTTGTTTTACAATTTCCAATTTTTCAAGTTCCATGTTCAGATTATTAATGTATTAAATATTTCTCTTCATTTTGAGCTGTGCCCCATCAGCAAATGATGGTCATGATGGATATACTCTATTAGTACCATCACAGTCAACTGTACTTTGAGAAGGTCATATATTGAGTGGCTTCCAAGCTGAGATACTCATATCTGGCACTATGTCTTACAGTATTCTGGTGGTCTTGATCATGCTTCAATAGTCAATATTGTGGTACTGTCTGACAGTGTTTCACTGCTATTTATAATGTTTTCAGTGACTAAATATTTGAAAGGAGTATGTCTAGCCTAAGAAAATTAAAACAAGTCCATGAGAGCAAAAATATGACTGTGAACACATCCCACCTGATTTTAAAAGTCATTTGAAGAATATCCAAGTTCATAATAGTAGAGTGATGACATCCATATCACAATATCATCTTACAGGAAGAAAACAAAATGTAAGAAGACATGAAACAAGGAAACAACCAAATTGGATGTCAGAAGAGACTCTGAAACTTGCTATCCAGTGTAGCAACACTAAAGCAAATGAAAGAAATGAGGAAGAAAAATAGCTAGATAAAAAATTTCGAAGAGCAACCTAAGAAGACAAAGTCCAATATTATAACAAAATGTGAAAAGACCTGGAGTTGGAAATCAAAAGGGAAGGGCATGCTCAGTATTTCTCAAGCTGAGGAAACTAAAGAAATACTTAAAGCCTGAACTTGCATTATTGAAGTGTTCAATGAACAAAATATTGAATGATGCATAAAACATCCAAAGAAGATTAAAGAAATACAAAGAATCACTGTACCAAAAAGAAATGGTCATTGTTCAGCCATTTCAAGAGGTATTCTATGATTAAGAACCAATGACGCTGGAAAAAAAAGTACAAGGTGGATTGAAGGCCTTGGCAAAAAAACAACACTCCAGGAATTGACTGAATTCAAACTGAAATCTTTCAACAAACTGATGAAGCACTGAACATACTCACTCATCTATGGCAAGAAATTTGAAAGACCAACTGGCTGGAAAAGATCCACGTCTGTAGCCATTCCAAAGATATGTGAACCAGTGGAATGCAGAAATCATCAGACAATGACATTAGTATCTCATACAAATAAAATTTTGTAAATATAATTTAAAAGTGGCTGCAAACACTTTGACAGAGAACTTCTGGAGTTTCAAGTCAGATTCACAAGAGGACATGAAATGAGGAATATCACTGTTGATGTAAGATGAATTTTAGCTGAAAGCAGAGATTATCAGAAAGATGTTTACCTGTGCTTTATTCACTATGCAAAGGCTTTCAGTTGTGTGGATCATGACAAGCTATGGACAACATTTCAGAGAATGAGTATACCAGAACATTTAATTGTGCTCAAGAGCAACTTTTACATAGACCAAGAGGAAATTATTTCATCAGAATGAGGGGGCACTGCAAGATTTAAAATTAGGAGAGATGTGTGCCAATGCTGCATTTTTTCACCTTATTTATTTAATCAGTATGCTGGGCACATAATCTGAGAAACTAGATTATATGTAGGAACAACATGGCATAAAGATTGGAGGAAAACTCACTAAAAACCTCTGAAATCCACATTATACAGCTTCCTGGCTGAAAGTGAAGAGGCTTTAAAATACTATCTGATGAAGATAAAATATCAAAGTCTTTGGTATGGGTTGAACCTCAATGTAAAGAAGACAAATGCCCTCACCCCTGGACCAATAAAAAGCATCCATATAAATGCAGAAATATTAAAATTGTCAAAGACTTCGTTTTGTTCACGACAACCATCAACACTCATGAGTACAACAGTCAATAAATCAAAGGATGTATTGCACTCAGCAAATCTGCTGTACAAAACTTCTTTAAAGTGTTCCAGAGCAAAGATGTCAGTTTGAGGACAAAGGTCTGCTTGACCAAAGCCATGGTATTTTTAATAAGCTCACAGCATGTGAAAGTTGGACAGTGAAAAAGGAGGATCGTGAAAGAACTGGAGGAGAATATTAAAAGTACCATGGACTGCCAAAAAGAGCTAACATCTGTGTTGGAAAAAGTTAAGTCAGAATGCTCCTTGGAAGCCGGAATGGCCAGACATCACCTCTGATACTTCAGATATGTAGTCAGGAGGGACCAGTCTCTGGAGAAGGATATTATATTTGGAAAAGAGGAGGGGAAAGGGAAAAAGTGAAAGACCCCCAATAGGTTAAAACATAGCAATGATTGGGAGGTTGGCCAGGGCTGGGCAGTGTTTTGTTCTGTTGTGCCTAGGGTTGGCATGAATTGGTACTGAATCAATGGTACCTAAAAACAAAAACCCTTTATCCCATGAATAACTTCCCCTCTACTATCCCCATGAATTATCATAGATTTTTTTATTTTATTAAAAAACATTTTCTTGAGCCATCTTGAACAGGACATAGCTGATAAGGAAGCAGATGAGAACTCCCATTGAAGTGATCTAACCCAATGTCAGAGATACATATGAGAACAATCTTATTGCTATGTATTTCTCTTTCTATATCTATGCATCTTCACTCTGGGGACTACAGAAGATGCCTGAACAAGTGTACAACCCCCCAATATCAGAGGGTTCTAATGGGCATGCAAACAGATCTGCTCAGCATAAAATAAGGGGGAGGGGTCAAAATGAACAGCTCAAAACAGCTCTAGCTAGCTGTGGATTTTTTTTCACTAGGAGAAATACCTGGACAATTTTGCAACAATTGTTTATGTGTGTGTGTGTGTATGTGTGTGTGTGTGTGTGGTGATTATATACTTTAGTGTCCATTCTAATTTTTGTTTATTTGTTTGTGTGTTTTGTCTCCCATTTATCTGAGGGTGAGCTCTTTCTCTTGCGATGTTACACAAAAATAAACAGCAATTACAACCTTTTGGCCAAGCTACAATCACACCCTATAAAATACCACCATCCAGGCAAGAGAGTGTCCTGCACCTACAGGATAATGTCCATGCACCTACAGGGCAACCCAGTTAATACCACTTTTATTCAAATTTACGCACCAATCCCTAAAGGCACAGAGGATGAAATAGAAGAATTCTACCAACTCCTTCTATCTGAAATTGGTCAAACATGCAATCAAGATCATTACTTGTAATTTGGAATGCAAAGGTTGGGAGCAAAGAGGAAGAATCAGTAGTTGGAAAATATAGCCTTGGTGATACAAATGATGATGGAGAAAGCATGATATAATTCTGCAAAATCAATGATTTGTTCATTTCAAATACCTTCTTTAGACAGCATAACAGATGACAATACACATGGACCTCACCAGATGGAATACATACAAATAAAATTGACTATATCTTCAGAAACAGAAGATGGAAAATTTCCATATCATCAGTCGAAATAAGGCCACAGGCAGACCATGGAACAGACTATCAATTACTCACATGCAAATTCAAACTGAAGCTGAAAAAAATGAAAAAAGTCCACAAGAGTCAAAATATGACCATGAATATATCCCACCTGAATTTAGAGATCATCTGAAGAACAGATTTGATACAGTAAACACTAAAGACTGAAGGCCAGAAGAGTTGTGGGATGACATCAAGAACATCATACATGAAGAAAGCAAAAAGTCATTGAGAAGACAAGAAAGAAGGAAAAGGTCAAAATGGATGTCAGAAAAGACTGAAACTTGCAAATGGAAGAATTGAGGAGGTACAAGAAGTGAACAGAAAATTTCAAAGATCAGCTTGAGAAGATAAAACCAGGTACTATAATAAAATATATAAAGATTTGGGATCAGGAAATGAAAAAGGAAGAACACGGTCAGCATTTCTCAAGCTGGGGGAACTGAAGAAAAAACTCAAGCCTCAACTTCCGTTATTGAGGAATTCTCTTGGCAAATTATTGAATGATGCAGAAATCATCAAGAGAAGATGGAAGGAATATACAGAGTCACTGTACCCAAAGGAAATGGTTGATGTTCAATCATTTCAAGAGGTAGCAAAATGATCAAGAGCCAATGATACTGAAGGAGGAAATCCAAATTGCATTGAAGGAATTGGCAAAGAACAAGGCACCAGGTTTTAATGGAATAAAAATTGAAATCTTTCAAGAAAGTGAGGTCCCACAGGAGACAGCTATCTGGCCGACTGATTGGAAAAGATGAGTATTTGTTCCCATTCCAATGAGAGATGACCCAATGGAATGCGGAAATCATAAGACAATCTCTTTGATACCCAATTCGAGTAAAGTTTTACCAAAGGTAATACAGAAACTGTTGCAAGCATACATTGACAGAGAACTTCCAGAGGTTCAAGACAGATTCAGAAGTGGCCGTGGAATGAGGGATATTATTGGGGATGTCTTATGTTTCTTGGCTGAATACAGAGAATATCCTAAAGATGTTTACCTGTGCTTTATTGACTACACAAAGGCTTTTTATTGTGTGGATCATGACAAGCGATGGACAACACTGTGAAGTATGAGTATCCCAGAACACTTAATTGTGCTCATGAGGAATCTGTACATGGACCAGGAAGCAGAATATGGAAACACTGAATGGTGTAATAGTAAGAAAGGTGTGTGACAAGGTTGTATTCTTTCAGCATGCTTATTCAACCTATATGCTGAGCAAATAATCTGAGAAGCTGGGTTATATGAAGAAAAATGTAGCATCAGGATTGGAATTTCCAGACACTTAATTGTATTCATACAGAATCTACATAGACCAGGAGACAATCTTTTAAACAGAAAAAAGGAGATATTACCTGACTAAAATCAAGAAAGGTTTGCATCTGGGTTGCTTTCTTTCACCATACTTATTCAGTCTGTATGCTGGGAAAACAATATGGGAAGTTGGCCTACAAGAAGAAGAATCTAGCAACAAGATTGGAGGAAAGATCATGAATAAATTGCAATATGCAGCATTCTTGCTGACTGAAAGCAAAGGCTACTTTGATCTTACTGATGAAGATCAAAGAATAAAGCCTTCAGCATGGATTAAAAATTCCTCACAACTGGACCAATAAACAACATCATAATACATGAATAAAAGATTGACATTGTCAAACATTTCATTTTACTTAGATACTAAATTAATACTCAGTGAAGCGGCAGTCAAAAATCAAAGCATATATTGTTCTTGTTCTTGTATGTTGTTTTTAGGTGCCTTTCAGTCAGTTCCAATTCATGCACAACCTTATGTGCAACAGAATTAAACCCTTTCTAATCCTGCACCATCCTCATTATCATTGTTAACCTTGAGCCCATTGCAACTGTCACTGTGTCAATCCATCTAATTGAGGGTGTTCCTCTTTTTCACTGACCATCCACTTTACCAAACATGATGTCCTTCTCCAAGAACTGGTCCCACCTGATGATATGTCCAAACTATGAGAGATGAAGCCTTGCCTTCCTAACTCCTAAGGAGTACTCTGGCTGTACCTCTTTCAAGACAGATTTGTTTGGTCTTCTGGCAGTCCATGGTACTTTTAATCTGCACCTCCAACACCATTACTCAAACCCACCAATTCTTCTTCTGTCTTCCTTATTCAATGCACAACTTTTGCATGCATATAAGGTTATTTAAACCACTAAGGTCAGGTGCACCTTAGTCCTCAAACTGACATTTTTGCTCTTCAGCACTTAAAGAGGTCTTGTTTCTTCACTGCTACTTTCATGAGTATTGATAGTAGATACAAGCAAAATGAAATTTTTGACAACTTCAGTCTTTACTCATTGACATTATTTATTGGTCGAGTGGTGAGGATTTTTGTTTTATTTACATTCAGATACAATCCATATTTAAGTCTGTGGTCTTCTATTTTTATCAGTAAGCATTTTAAGTCCTCTTCTCTTTAATCAAGCCAGGTTGTATCATATGCATGTCACAAGTTATTAATGAGTCTTCCTCCAATCCTCATGCCACGTTCTACATCATATAACTTTTCCAATTATTTTCTCAGTGTACATATTGAATAAATATGGTGAAAGAATACAACTCTGATAATACATTTCCTGGTTTTAAACCATTCAGTGTCCCTGTGTCATTTTTGAACGACTGCCTCTTGGCCAATTTATAGGTTCCTCATGAACACAATTAAGTGTTCGTAAATACTCATTCTCCAAAATGCTATTCATAGTTTGTCATGATCCATACAGCAGAAAGTCTTTGCATTGTCAGTAAAGCTCAGGTAAACATATTTTTGCTATTCTTTGCTTTCAAACAAGATGCAGCTGATGTCAGCAATGATAGATACCTTTTGTTCCAGGTTCTTGTCTGAATTGGATTGAACCTCTGGCTGTTTCTTATCGGGTACTGTTGCAACCTTTTGAATTATGTTTAGCAAAGTTTTACTTGCATGTGATATTAATGATATTTTCTGATAACTTCCTCATTTATTTGGGTCACCTGTCTTTGGAATGAGCACAAATATGGCCAGATAGCTGTGTTCCAAATTACTTGACATAGATGGGTGAGCTTCTCTAGTGCTATATCAATTTGTTGAAGTATTTCAATTTATATTCCATCAGTTCCTGCGGCCTTGCTCTTTGCCAATGTTTCAGAGGAGCTTGGAGTTTTCTTTCAGTATCATAGGCTTGTGGTCATATGCTATCTTTTTTGAAATGGTTAAACATCATCTGTTTATTTTTGGTACGTGACTGCATTTCTTCCATCTTCTCTGATACTTTCTGCATCATTCAATATTGCAAGTCGAGGCTTGAATTTTGTCTTCAGTTATATCAGCTTTAAAAATGCTGAGTGTGTTCTTCCGTTTTGATTTTCTAACTCCAGGCCTTTGCACGTTTCATTATAATACTTGACTTTGTCTTCTCGAGTGCCCTTTGAAAATTTCTGTTCAGCTCATTTATTTTCTCATTTCCTCCATTTGCTTTAGCATCTCTACACAGAAGAGCAAGTTTTAGAGTCTCTTCTTACATCCATTTGGTCTTTTCCTACTCTTTTATTCTTAATGACTTTGTTCTCTTCCTGCATAATTTTATTGATGTCACACCCCAACTTTTCTGTCCTTAGGTCATTAATGTCTAATGTATCGAATAATGTCTTGACATTGCCTTTAAATTCAGGTAGTATATAAAAAGACCATAGAAGCCTTATTGAATTTGATTTACGATGTTGAAGAAAAATATTAAAAATACCAAGGACAGCCAGAAGAACAAACAAATCTGTGTGGAAGTAGCATTGTTAGAATGCTCCTTATAAGTGAGAATGGTGAGATTTTTTTCCCCCTCATACTTTGTGCATATTGCCAGGAAGAGTCAGTCCCTGGAGAAGTACATCATACTTCAAAAATTGGTTGGTTAGTGACAAAAAGGAAGCCTCCCAACAAAATGGATTGGTACAGTGGCAATGGGTTCAAATATAACAGTCTTATGAGGATGATGCAGGATAGTCTTTATTGCATCTTGGTTTGCAGTGTTTCACTATGAGCTGGAACAAATTCAATGACACCAAACAATAAAAAGTTACCTGATGTACTGTGTTAGTGCTGCTATAGGATAAGCACAGAGTGCTTGCTCACAACTTTGTTTATTCAAACCCACTAGTCACTGCTTGGAAGCCATATACAGGGTCACTATGAATCAGAACTGACTCCACTGAACTTAACAACAAAAATAATCTAGATTACATTTATGTCATATATCAAAGCCTCTAATATTGTCTCTAGTTTTTCATTGATGATATTTATAGTTGTGGGTTTTATAATTAAGTCTTTGATTCATCTTGAATTCAGTTTTATATATGGTGTGAGATACAGGCATTGTTTTATCCTTCTACAAATGGACATCTATCCCAGCACAGTGTCTCAGAGAAGCTATCTCTTCCCTACTGAGTGTGGTTTTGCTCTTTTTCAAAGATGAATAAATTGTGTTGTTGTATTTAAGTGTCGCCTAGTCTGTTCCAACTCATAATAATCATGTATGGGGTTATGAAGAGCAGCTTATGGGTTTGAACTGCTAACATTGTGGATCAAAGCTGATCCTACAGCGTCCCTAGCTGACTGTAGATGGATATATTTACTACTTGTTCTCAGTTGTGTTTCGTTGATTTATGTTGTACCAGTACCAAGCCGTTTTGACTACTGTGACTGTTTTAAGGTTGGGAAGTGAGAGCCCTGCAACCTTTTTCTTTTTTAGTAATGGTTTACACTTCAGGAGTTTTCCATTTTTAGATAAAATCAGTGATTTGTGATTCGATTTCTTTCAGGAATACTGTTTAAATATGGACCAGAATTTCATTATATCTATAGATTGCTTTGGATAGAATTGACATTTTCATAGAGTTATGTCTTCTTATCCCTGAGCATGGTATATTGTTCCATTAATGTAAGTCTATTTTGTTTTCATGAAGTTGTGTTTTGTGCTTTTCTTTTGAAAGGTCATTTATACCTCTGATTAGATTTATTCCTAAGTGCTTTTTGGTTGTGGTCTTCGTTATCTAGTGTTGCTATAATAGATGACACTAGTTATCTAGTGTTGCTTTTATAAAAGTGCTATAAAAGGCATTTAAAAAAAATAAATGTTTTATTGTGTATTGAGTGATATTTTGCATGGGGAAACATTAGTTTTACATTCATTCTATCGTACATCATTTCATTGCCTTAGTTACCATCCCGTCCATACATCAACCCCCAGCGAAAGGGTATATCTTGCATCCCCCCCCGCCCCACTGTCCTCAGCACACAGCCCCTTTCCCTCTCTGGGTCTCAACTCCTCAGGCACTCCATCTCTTCACATCATCCTCTCTGTCTCCATCTCAGGTCTCACTGCTTCTCTGGGTGGGGTCCCACTCTCCGCTCTTCTCCATTGATGGTCCCAGGGCCTTCTGCTCCTAGACTGAAAGGTTAGTCACTCCCCTCTTTGCTTTAAAATATGCACCTTTAAACTTCAGTCCTCACAGTCAATCCTGGTAACAATTTTCACCATTGCATCACATGAGACCCTTCTGCATTTCTTTTCATCAGCCCTTCCTAGACAGGTTGAGTACTATTCACTGGAGACTCCACTATCCTCCCTGCCCTGTGGATCTAGGTTCCCTCTTGAAAGCTTGTAAGCCAGTCACTTCTTACCTTTGTATCCCTCCCCCCATTTTGGGTGGCCAATGTTCAAGTTGCCCAACCCTTCCCACTCTTTGTGTGGAGGGGATAGGAATAGGGATGAGAATAACTCTTGTAGCCGGTAATTGTTTCCTCTTTTGAGCCACTGCCATTATATGTGTAGGTGCAGTTCATCCAGTTGTATCAGATGATACTTTTTTTTTTTCCCCCTCTTCCTTCTTTCTCTGGTTGAGTTCTGTCCACCAAGTCACTGAAGACAGGTCAAGTGGGTATCATCTGCAAGTGTGGGTGTTCTTGCATCTGTCTGCCCTCTTCTTATCAGCTGGTCTCTTCACTCTCCACTCTAGTCCTCTGTAGCTGAGTCACTGACTCTGAGCTCATGAGTCTCCCGGTCCCGCCTCGCTGCTGGGCAACCGAGTCTCCACCCAGGTTCACAGTAGTCTGCTGAACGATGCAGGGCTTAGTTAGCCACTTCATTGGTGTTTTTAGGCCACTTCTCTTTATGGGTGACATGCGTGGTGGCCAATCAGAGCGTGTATTTCTGTTGCATCTAAGTCTTGGGAGAGGATTTGTGCTGAGAGGACCCGTCCACTTGCCTTGATGTCTCCTGGGCTAGCAGCCTACTTGTTCTTGTGGTAGCAGTCAGACTGCCCTTAGTGTTCTGTGTTTTTTCTGTAGGTCTTTCTTTCAAGAAGTGTCTTCTAGTTTTCTGGGTGTTCCAGGCTGATCTGCTTGCTTTTTCGAGAGGAAGGTTTCCTGCCTCTGAAGGTCTGAATGTGGTTAGGCTTTGATTTATATTCTTCTGTACTGCCGAGGCTCTTCAAGAATCCTCCTTCACTGGATACCTTGTAGTCCCATTTTAGGTATTCCAATCAGTTATAGGCAGAAGACTGACTTACAAGCTTTCTATGGTGACACCTCTGGCTATTCCTTTTTCTCCCCCTCCCGGTGCTGTTTTATAATATAATGTATGGGAAACCAAGGTTCAAAACTCAGCCAAGCATCATAACATTATTCCCCCCTTTTCATCCTTCTAACCCTATCCCAGTCTCTGTATCCCAGGATCCTGTTGTTCTAAGACTGGGCCTACATCATTTTTTACTTCTGTCCCATTTAGCTCCTTCATACTTGTCTAGTCGTTCTCCCATCTGCTTTGTTCTTCCATTCCCCTCTACCTACTTGTATATTGCTCCCACCCCACCTCCCAAATTGTCCTGTGTCTATTCTTTGCCCTGTGCTCCACCTTCCCCTCCCTCCCTTAACTCTACCCCTACATCTTAGCAGCCTGCTAGGAATCCTCTTTAGTAGGATAGTATGGGTTCTTTTTCTTAGTCTTTTACAGTAGTGGACCTATGCAGTATTTTTCCTTTTGTGATTGACTAATTTCACTTAACATAATGTCCTTAAGGTTCATCCATGTTAGGAAATAGCTTGCAGTTTCCTTGTTATTTTTCAAGGTAGCATAGTACTCCATTGTGTGTATATACCACAGCTTTGTTTATCCATTCTTCAGTCAATGGGCATTTTGGATGTCTCCATCTTTTTGCTATTGTAAATAGTGCAGCTATGAACATTGGTGTGCATATATCTTCCCATGTTGTGGCTCGTTTTTCTTGCGGGTAAATACCAAGTAGAGGAATTGCTGGATCAAATGGTATTTCTATTTTCAACCTTCT
>NW_006408982.1:831922-839981 GCF_000296735.1 Chrysochloris asiatica
GAGATGAGTCCCTTATCTGATATATCGTTGCCAAAGATTTTTTCCCAGTCTGTGGGTTCTCTTTTTACTCTCTTGGTGAAGTTTTTTGATGAACACAAGTTTTTAATCTTTCGTATGTCCCACTCGTCTATTTGGTCTATTTTTTTTTTTCTGCACTTTTTAAATTGTGTGGTAGCCTGTATATGTCCTGAATTAGTGCCCTCACATTTGTCCTTATTTTTTCATTGATGATCTTCATAATTTGGGGATTCACATTTAGATCTTTAATCCATGTTGAATTCATGTTTGTGTATGGCCTGAGGCAAAGGTCTTGTTTCAGTCTTTTACATATCGTTTTCCAGTTCTGCCAGCATGATTTATTAAAGAGGTTGTCTCTTTTCCATGCCATATACCTGGGTGTTTTGTCAAAATCATTTGGCTGTAGGTGGTTGGGTTGATATCTGGGTTTTCGATTCTCTTTCATTTTACCAGTACCAGGCAGTTTTTACCACCATAGTTGTGTAGTAAAGTTTGAAGTCAGGGAGTGAGAGACTTCAAACCTGGTTCTTCCTTTTAAACAGTTCTTTGCTTATCCTGGGTCTCTTTCCTTTACATATAAAATTAGTAATTGTCTTTTCCATCTCTTTGAAGAATGTTGTTGGAATCTGGATTGGGATTGTGATGTATGTATAGATTGCTCTGGGTAGTATTGACATTTTCACTATGTTGAGTCTTCCTATCCAGGAACCTGGTATGATCTTCCACTTCTGTAGATCCCTTTTGGTTTCCTGTCGTAGTGCTTTGTAATTTTCTTTGTATAAGTCCTTTGTTTCTCTGGTTATATTTATTCCTAGATATTTCATCTTTTGTGTGGCTATTGTAAATGGAATTGTTTTCCTAATGTCGTTTTCTTCATTATTGCTGTTGCTGTAGAGAAATCCACTTGATTTCTGTGTGTTGATCTTATACCCAGCCGCTTTGCTGAATCTTTCAATGAGGTCTAATAGTATTTTTACTGAGTTTTTTGGGTTTTCTATATATAGGATCATATCATCCACACATAAGGAGAGTTTTACTTCCTCTTTGCCAATTTGGATGCCTTTGATTTCATTGTCATGCCGTATAGCTCTGGCTAAAACTTCCAGCACAATATTGAATAGGAGCGGTGATAAAGGATATCCTTGTCTGGTTCCTGTTCACAGAGGGAAGGCTTTCAAATTCTCTCTATTGAGTATGATGTAGGCTCGTCGGTTTGTACATATGCTCTTGATTATGTTGAGGATTTTCCCTTCAATTCCTACTTTGTTGGTTGTTTTTGTCAGGAATGGATGTTGGATTTTGTCAAATGCCTTTTCTTAGTCAATCAATATGATCATGTGATTCTTTTCCTTTTTCTTATTTATAAGATGGATTACACTGATCGTTTTCCTCATGTTGAACCATCCTTGCATCACTTTTATGAAACCGACTTGGTCATGGTGTATTATTTTTTTGATGTGCTGTTAGAGTCTGTTGGCTAGGATTTTGTTGAGAATTTTTGCATCTATGTTCATGAGGGATATTGGTCTATAGTTTTCCTTCTTAGTGATGTCCTTCCCTGGTTTTGGTATGAGGGTTATGCTTGCTTCATAAAAATTATTAGGGAGTTTTCCATTCTTTTCTATGTTCTGGAATAGTTTGAGTAAGAATTTGTGACAGTTCTTCTCTGAATGATTGGTAGAACTTATCCATGAAGCCATCTGGGCCTGGGCTTTTGTTGTCTGAGAGTTTCTTGATGATCTGGTCGATTTCTTCTTTTGTTATGGGTTTGTTCAGATTTCTACTTGAGTCTGGGTAAGTTTAGGTAGGTCGTGTTTTTCTAGAAATGTATCCACCTCATCCAAATTTTTCGAATTTGTTGGAGTACAGCTCTTCATAGTATTCTGTTATTATCTTTTTTATTTCGTTTGGTTCTGTTGTGACTTCACCTATGTGGTTTCTAATGCGATTGATTTGTGTCCTCTCCCTCTTTTCTTTAGTTAGTTTTGTCAATGGTTTGTCAATTTTATTAGCCCTTTCAAAGAACCAGCTTCTTGTCTTGTTGATTCTTTCTATAGTTTTTCAGTTTCCCGTCTCATTTATTTCTGCTTTTATCTTTATTATTTCCCTTCTTTTGGTGACTGTAGGTACCCTCTGTTTGTCTGCTTCTAGTTGTTGAAGGTGCTGTGTTAATTTTGGCTCTTTCTTCTTTTTGGATGTGTGCATTTATCGCAATAAATTGAGCTCTCAAGACTGCTTTTGCCTTGTCCCAAAGATTTTCTTTTGTTGTGTTTTCATTTTCGTTTGTTTCTAGAAACATTGTGATTTCACATTTAATTTCTTCTTTTACCCAATCGCTTTTCAGCAGGGTGTTGTTCAGTTTCCATGTATTCAACTTTATTGATTTGGCCTTCTTATTGTTGATTTCTAGTCTTATAGCATTGTGGTCTGAGAAGATCCTCGGTAGTATTTTGATGGTTGTGAGTTTATGGAGGCTTGCTTTGTGGCCTAACACATGGTTAATTCTGGAGAATGTCCCATGCGCACTGGAGAAGAATGTGCATTGTGCCATTGTTGGATAGAGTGCTCTGTATATATTTATGAGGTCAAGTTGGTAGATTGTGTTGTTAAGTTCCTCTGTGGCAATGCTGAGTTTCTTTCTGGTTGTTCTGTCCCTTTTCGAGAGTGGTGTATTGAAATCTCCTACTATATTTGTGGATTTATCTGTTTCTTTCTTCAATTCCATTGAGGTTTGCTTCATGTATCTTGGTGCTCTTTCGTTGGGAGCATATATAATTATTATGGTTATGTTTTCTTGCTCAATTGATCCTTTGATCATGAGAAAGTGTCCTTCTTTGTCTCTTATGGTGTTTTTTTATTTTTTAATTTTTTTTTATCTTAAAGTCTACTTTGTCCGAGATTAGTATTGTGACTCCTGCTTGTTTAGTACTGGCGTTGGCTTGGTAGATCTTTTTCCATCCTCTGACTCTTAGTCTGTTTTTGTCTTTGAGTGTAAGGTGTGTCTCTTGGAGACAGCAAATAGATGAATCTTGTTTTTTTTATCCATTCTGCCACTCTTTGTCTCTTTACTGGTGCATATAATCCATTGGCATTCAATGTAATTATCAATAAGTATGAGTTGATTACTGTTATTTTGTTACTTTTTTGTCAGTGTTGTTCGTTCTTCGGTTCTGCTTTCCTTCTTGTATTGGATTTGTGTTTTTTTATTTGATTCTGGTCAGTTTCATCCTAGTTTCTTTGTTTGGTTGTTCCATTTGGTAATTTGCGTTATCGATCTGTTGTGGGGTGTTAACTTTCTTTGGGATTACCTTGTAGTCTACTAGTTTCTCTCTGCATTTAGGATATTCCATTGTAGCCTGTAATTTACCTGGCATCTCCACCACTTGGGCTTCTGTTGCTGCGTTTGTCCCTTCTTTGATGTTGATATGTTTATGTCCTTCAGTTGATCTCTGGGTTCCCTTGAGTTTGTTGTGGTCTAGTTTCTTTCTGGACTCTGCTTTCTGTTGACTGTGTTCCAGGTGGTGTTGCCATACCTGTCAATCTCTGTTTTTCGTCTATTCTTGTTGGTTCTCCATCCCCAGAACTCCCTTTAGGATGTCTTGAAGAGCTGGGTTGGTTTTGATAAATTCCCTCAGATTCTGTTTATCCTGGAATGTTTTGATCATGCCATCATTTTGATGGATAGATGATTCTTGGTTGACAGATTTTTTTCCTGTAGGGTTTTGTGTATGTCACCCCATTGCCTTCTTGCCTGCATGGTTTGTTCTGAATAGTCAGCATTTAATCTAATTTGTTTGCATTATAACAAATTAGATTAAATTTGTTTTTTTACTGACCACTCTTAGTATTTTTTCCTTGTCTTTGGTTTTGGAGAGCTTGATTATTATATGTCTTGGAGATTTTCTTTTGGGGTCTATCCTTCCTGGGATTCGTTGGGTTTCTTGGATGTTTATTTTCTCGTCTTTCAAGATGTTAGGGAAGTTTTCTTTTAGAAGCTCTTCAACTATCTCCTCTGTGGACTTCTTTAATTCTTCTTGTTCAGGAATGCCTATAATTCTTATATTATTTCTCTTCATGTTATCCAGCATGTATCTTAGATTATCTTCAGATTGTTTTATTCTTTTAGCTGTTTGGTGCTCTACCTTGGCCGTACTGAGAGATTTGTCCTCTAGTTCGCTAGTTCTGGCTTCCATCTCTTCCAGTCTGCTCCTTTGCCCTTTCAGGCTATTGTCTACTTCTAATATTTTATTATTGATCGACTGGACATCTTTTTGCATGTTTTGAATTGTTGCTAATGTTGTGTCAATCCTATTAGATTGTTCCTTAAGTGTTTTCCTGACTTCTCCCTTGTTTTCCTCGACCCCTTTTTGGAGTATTTGAATTTGTTTCCATATCATTCTTGTGAATTCTTTCTCAGGCAAATCCAGATCCTACTCTTCCTCCTCTATACTACCTTTGTCTGTCTCCAGCTAATTTGTATCTGCTGTTCTGTTGTGCTTTTGGATATGTTTTGATAATGTTAATTGTTTCTTGTTGGGCATGATTATTCTTATTTTGTTATAATTATTATTGATACATTCAGGAGGTATGCACCTCTTGTTGTCTATATTATGTATTAGGTGTGGTTAGGTTTTTGTCTACGTGGAGGCTGTGGAGGCGAGCATGCACACTGCGTGAGGGCGTGGTTGGTGCATGTGTTTCGTTGATGGGGCAAAGGCGGCGAGCTCGGTGTTTCGGGAGAGGGGCAGGGCCTGCGCTTATAGTGTGGCAGGGATAGGGTTTGCAAGAGTAGTATGTCAGAGGGCGCCGCTCAGTGTGTCAGTAGGTGGGGCCAGGGTGCAACGGGAGGTGGGGTTGACCAGGCACGCTCTGTTTGTCAGGGAACATCGCGTGGTCCATGGGTGGTGGGGTGGTACTGGTGCGCTTGGTGTGTCTGGGGGCAGGCCTGTGCTTGGAGTATGGCGGTATCTGGTTTGTGCGAGTGGCTCATCAGAGGGCATTGCTCAGTGTGTCGTGGCGACGGACCCGGGGCGCGTTGTGTTGGGGGTGGTGGAGCTGGCAAGCTTGGTGCGTCATGCTCAGTGTGTCTGAGGGCAGGGCCTGAGCTTGGAGTGTGAAAGGATCAGGTTTGTGTGAGCAGGGGCATCACTCAGTGTGTAGGGAGGCGGGGCAAGGGCACGTCGTGGGGGGGGCGGAGCCAGTGCACTTGGTGAGTCTTGGGACAGGGCTGGCTCTTGGAGTGTGGCGGGGACAGGTTAGTGGCGCTGTGGTGGCGGGGTCGGCAGGAGGTGTGAGTTTAAGCGAGGGAGCGCGTTGGGGAACACTTCAATGGGGGAGTGCGTTGCGAGAGTGCTGCTCGAATGGGCTGGTTGGGAGGCTGCTCGGGCGGGGGGTGATGTGGTGGGGTGCTGGAGTTTGCGTCTGATGACGTCAGAAGGTCGCCTTGTTTCTCCTGCTCTCTGTGTCCTGGTTAAAACTGGTTTTCCTGCCTGCTTTCACCCTAGGGCAGAGAACTCTCCTCCTCTTCCTCCTTTCCTCCCCCCTCCCCCCTTTTTCTGTCTCCTGGGGCTTTGTCTATTTGAGATTCCATGCTTTACAGGAAGTGCAGCTCTCCATATGGGATGATTCCAGCCCCATCCTCAAAGCTCTGCGGGGGTTGGGGCCACCGCTTCCTGCAATGGCAGGCACAAGTTCAAAATGCCATAAAGTCCTCCATGGTGAATTTTTTTAAAAAGGTGAGTCCAGGAATTTGATGGGCTGAACTTTATGATGGTGGGAAAGTTCTGGGTCTGCTACAGGATGTCCTCCTTCGTGAGGTCTCCCTCTTTTTCCCTGGGGCCCCCTCTTACCCGTGTCGTCTTGCCACAGTGGGGTACCAGAAGTCAAAATGTATTTTTAAATGTCTTTAAAGAACAGAAATTTATTCTCTCACAATTGAGAATGCTATAAGTCTAAATTCAGAATTTTGGCTGTGGGGGAAGATTTTCCTTTTTGACTGGTTTTGGAGAAAAGTCCTTACATCTTTTCTGCATACATAGGCCCAACATTCCTTGGAGATTTCCATATGTCTTGACATAAATCTTTCCCTGGATAAAGGAGCTTCAGAGGTCAGTGACCCAGATCCAAAGAATGCACTCTATTCCAGCTTTTCACTTTGGTGATATCAGGCCCTTCCGAGCTCTGCTTGATTGCTTAATATCCTTTATATTACAAAAGATATTGACTAGAAGAGGACAAGTAGAATGTGGGATTTATCCAGTGAAGCAATGACATCAGAGATGGAGGTAGAGATGGGGACCTGGAGAGAGGTAGCAGCTGAAGACTCTAGATTCATGGGAATAGAGGGACTGAGATCAGGTGGCCAGGAGGCAAACTTACAGAATGTGCCCTTTGATGGTGTAAATTATTATATATGCCTGAGTGTTAAAATAAATAAATAAATAAAAGTATGAAAGCTACAATGAATAGAGAGAAATACTGTTAACTGATGGTCCATGGAGGGGATTATAATAATTGTAATGAAACATGATGTATGATTTGTTGAATGTAAAACTAGTGATCTGCCCTGTAAACTTTCACTCATTTCACAATAAAAACATTAAAAAAAATAATAATAAAAGATACAACCCGATCCTGTTCATCTGGCTTCATTAACAGCAAAGAAGTGAGGATTTACAACACATCATATATGGGCTGATTATATCAGATTACATCATGAGAGTGGTTATATCACAATTGATCTCATCATGGAGATCTCATCATGGGTCATCAAAAAAAGGTAATTGTTACATCTTAACTGTTAAAGTACTGAGAATATTAGTTGACACAAAGGTACAAAACCTTAACTATCACAATCTACCCTTTATAAAACTGGCATCTGTGCACATCTCCTTAAGCCACATATGATTTCTAAATAAAGACAACTATAGATTCATATTTATTATGCCTAACTTGTATAAAAATGAAAATTCTCTAAGCCCATTACATTATCACCAAATTACTCCAAGTCCAAATCCTAACCTGGGGCAAAATTCCTGTTCATCTCTAAAGCTAGAATAGAAGTTATCTGCTTTCAAATAAAATGATAAAATAGACAAAAGGTAGACATTTTTATTTCAAATGGCAGCAACTGAAAGGAATAAGGGGATAACAGTCAGTAAGCAAGTTAAACATCCAGCATAACAGTATGCACTAGTTCTCAAGGCTTGAAAATAATATTTTTTGGTCTGAAAACACCTTGTCAATGGCCCTGTTCTCCATGTTCTGAGTGTTGGCTGTACAATCTGAATTATAGGTAAAGGCTACTCAACTGTGAACTTCAACTATGCCTCCCAGGCCATGGTCAAGGCAACTCTTCTCCTTTGCCTTTGGGCAGCCCCATTCTCATAGTCTGTCTGAGTGATGACCGTACCCCTTTGACCCCAGAAGTGCCAAAAGTGAATGCCTATAACAAACATTTATTCTCTTAGAGTTTAGGAGGCTAGATTTCCAAATTCAGAACGTCAATCTGAGGGAAGGCTTTCTCTTTGTCAGCTCTGGGGCATATCTCCTTTCTGCAACTGTAGTCCCATCATTATTTCTAAATATCCATGCATTTCAACATCAATGTTTCTTGGTTGTAAGAGCTTCACAGTGCTTTAAAAGAGGCACTCCAAACCAGGGTCCTCTTGCTTGGTGGTACAAGGTTCTTCTGAACTACAGTTGATTATTTAATCTCTACCATATAACAAAATTGATAGACTCAAGATACAATCTAATCTTGTAGATTGCATCCGACTTCTTTAACATGGTAGAAATGAGGATTTACAGCAAGTAGAATATTACATTAGATCACAGTAGATCACATCAGATTGCATCATGGAGTAAATACTTAACAGTAGATATCATCATAGAGGTGACTACTACATCTTAACTGTAAAACACTGAGATACCTGGCCCAATCAAGTTTACACAAAACCTTCTCTACGAGAGGTGGCTATTGTAAATGGTGTTATTTTCCTGGTTTTTATTTCAGAACTCTATTAGTGCAAAGGATTTATAT
>NW_006408982.1:842186-847487 GCF_000296735.1 Chrysochloris asiatica
TATGGTAAATAGTGCTGCTATAAACATTGGTGTGCATACATCTTCTGCTGCTATCAACATTGGTGTGCGTATATCTTTTCCTTGTGGGTAGATACCGAGTAAAGGGATTGCTGGATCATAAGGTATTTCTATTTTCAACCTTCTGAGGAAACGCCATATTGTTTTCCAAAGAGGCTGGGCCATTTTGCAATCCCACTATATATGTTTTTTAATGTTAAACTTTTACCCTGCCATTTTGCTGAATCTTTCAATTAGTTCTAAAAATTTTATCACTAATTCCATATTGATGTCAATTTGTTTCCAACTCATAGCGACCCTGTACAGGGTTCCCAAGGACTCACTGATGAGTTTGAACCACCAACCTTGTGGTTCAAGTCCTTTTGGTTCACACCTACCTTGTGGTCCAGTGCTTTATCCAACAGTGCCATGCCAGGACTTTACATGTATGGGATCATAACATTTTTTAATAGAAAGAGTTTTATTTCTGCATTGTTAATTTGCATTTGCTGTTGTTAAGTGCCATTAAGTCAGTTCCAACTCATAATGACCCTATATAGGGTTTATTAGGCACAACCCGTGAGCTTGAAACACCAAACTTGTGATTCAAACTGACTTTGCAGTCCAGCACATTTAACCCACAGCACCACACCAGTACCTTAAATTTCCCTTTATTGCCTTATAGCTCAGCCTGAAACTTCCATCACAATATTGAATAGAGGCAGTGATGAAGGATTAAAAAACCTCAAGAGAGTATAAGATTCATGTTGGATAACATGAAGAGGAATACCTTAAGCATTATTGGCATTCCGGAACAGGAGGAATTACAGAAGTCCACAGAGGAGATAGTTGAGGAACATCTAGAAGAAAATTTCCCTAATATCTTGAAGGATGAGAAGATAAGCATTCAAGAAGCTTAATGATCCCCAGGAAGGATAGACCCCAAAAGAAAATCAAGTTCTCTAAAAATAAACACAAGGAGAGAATCCTAAAAGCAGCCAGGGAAAAGAAGTGTTACTTACAAAGGCAAGAAAATCAGATTAAGCTCTGACTTCTCATCAGAAACCATGCAGGCAAGAAGACAATGGGGAGAATCATTCTCTGTGTTTGCACTTAGAATGATTTACATTTATCTCCATGGAAAGTAACATTGGAAACTGGTTTTGCACACTGTTACTGTGTGTCATTGAGTCAGTTCCGAATTATAACAACCTTGTATATGGTTTTTGATGCTGTAAATCTATATGGGAGCAGAAAACCTTATTTTTTTTCCCACTGAGTGACTGGCTTTGGATTTGAACTTCTGATCTTGCAGTTAGCAGCCTAATGAATACCTCAGTAATCTACCAGGGCTCCCTGTTGGTTTTGCTTATATGGCCTTAATTGTACTGAAGAATTTAACTTCTATTTCTAGTTGGTTGAATATATTTATCAGATATGAGTGCTGGGTTTTGTCAAATGTTTTTTGTATGGATCTATATAATCATGTGGTTCTTTTCCTTTATTTTATTTACATGGTGAATCACATTATATTTTTTCTAATATTTAACCATTCTTGCATTCCTGGTATGAATCCCAATTAGTAATAATGTATTATTATTTTTGATATGCCATTGAATTCTATTGACTAGGATTTTGTTGAGAATTTTCACATCAATGTTAATGAGGAATATTGGTTTATAATTTTATTTATCACTGATGTCTTTGGTTTTGCTATCAGTGTTATACTTGATTCTTAAAATGAATTCTGGAGTTTTCCATGCTTTTCTATATTCTGGAATAGTTTGAGTAAAATTTGTGTCCTCTCTTTCCTTAATGTTTGATAGAATTCACTAGAAAAACAGGAATTTTTTTTGTTGGTGGTAGTTCTTTAAAGAACTGATCAATGTCTTCTTTTGTCATTGGTTTGTTCAAGTTTTTTACTTCAGAATATATTATGTTAAGTAGGTAATGTGTTTCTAGAAATGTCTCCAACTCTCCTAGAATTTCAAATTTATTGGTATACAATTATTTATTATTTTGTTATTAGACAACGTCAAGTTGGTACTTACTCATAGTGACCCTATGCACAACAGAATGAAGCAGTTCCTGTACCTGCAACCATCTCACAATAGTTGATGGAAAATTCTATGTGTTTGTTTAAATTCATTCCAGTTCTGTCCTTCATCGAAAGTGATGTATTAAAATCTCCTAATATCATTGTTCTGTTGTTTATAAGAGCCTTCTGACTCACAGTGACCCAGTAAGGATTTCCAAGGAGAGGCACAACACAAGGAGTTGTCTATTTCTTTCTCCAATTGTGTTAGTTTTTTATTCATCTATTTTGAGGCTTTCATTGAGAGCACAGATATTATGGCTATGTCTTCTTGTTCAATTGAGCTTGTAGTCATTATATAATGTCCTTCTTTGTCTTATATTGGTTTTTGCTTTAAACTCTAATTTATCAGAAATTGAATTGCCACTGCTGCTCATTTTTGATTGCCATCCACTTTGTATACTATTCCATCTTTTTATTTTCAATATATTTTTGTCTTTGGGTGTAAATTTTGTCTCTTGTAGACAGCAGATTGACAGATCCTGTTTTATTATGCATTCTTCTACTCGACTCTTGACTAATGCATTCAATCCATTAGCTTTATGTGTAATTGTTGACAGCTATGAATTGACTGATATCATTTTTCTATTTGTGTGTGTGTTTAGTGGTGGTGCCGGTTTCTTTGTTTTCATTTTTTGTGTGTGCTGACTTAATTTTGTTTGTAAGCTTTCTTGTTATTATTTTCATTATTTTTTATTAATTTTTACTTTTCCTCTTTCCTTATTTTTGTAAGAACTTTCATTAATTTTCTTTGAGGTAACCTAACAATTTATTAGTTTCTTCGCCAGTTTAAAATAACATGCTTTAGAAGATGTCCAGTTTGAGAGAAGGAGAAGCAGAGACAGTTAGGGAGGCTTCTCAGCAGACATGTCAAAAAAACAAAGAGGTGCTTTCTGGGAGCAGTTACAAAGATTTGGATCTAATATAAGGTGGGGGGGCATTAGTTTTCCATACCCACAGGTGGAGAAATCTGACTGTGACAGGAATACATGGCAATTTCTGAATAAATCAAGACACTGCCTGGGGACCCCTCGACCTGGGCTGAGAACAGAGAACGGGGCCACAGCCAGGCTGATACAGTGCTAAAAGACATCTTTAAAAAGAGGTGTGACAGATTTTTCACTATTCTTTCCTCTTCGTCCTTGTCACAACCTCTCTGCCCAATCCACGCACCTCCAGGTGGATGGGAGTGCACACCCAAATAGGTCCAGCATTTCACCCACATATTTCCCATTGCACAGGGAGGAAATCCAAGCTAATACTTTGGCTACTTCTTGTGAAGTCTGAATCTGGGACTCAGCACTAAAGTTGACAGGGGTGGGCACCTTTATTCTTGCCTTATCTACAGGCAAACTGTATGTGCACCAGGCAAAACTCCAACATAAAAGGCAAGAACCAACACCAACTACTGTATACAACGATGCAGCTATTTTGAGAGGTATGCTGTGCAAATGCAGATACCTAACTGAACTTCAGAGATAAAAATAGTGGACAATCTTTATTACAAACATTTCTCAATATTTATCTGTGCACCTCCACAGTAGTGACTAGAGGAGGGGCCTAAGCAAATGGAGATCCCCATCCAGTGCTGGAGCTTTCTTCTGTGCACACACACTGGCTTGTGCAGGAAAGGCCACTAGACAGTCAGATACGGTTTTTATTTTATTTATTTTTTATAATTTTTATTGTGAGATTTACATGGAAGAATATCAGTTTGACATTCATCCTATCATATTTCGTTTCATTGCAATGATGACAATCCCCTCTATGCATCACCAAATAATAAAAGGGAATACCCCCCAGGCCTACCCCCCAGCTGTCAACACACAGCTCCACTCCTTCCCTGAGTTCAGTGTCCCCAGCTGCTCCATCTGTTCACGTCATTGTCTCAGTCCCCATCCCTGACTTCTCTGCCTCGCTGGGTAGGGTCCCGGTCTCCACTCTTCTCACTAGATGAACCCAGTAACTTCCATTTCTGGGAAGCAAAATCAATCACTCCCCTACTTTTGTCAAAAAACATCTACCTCTATATTTCCTACCCTCATAGTCAGACCTGAGGACAATTATTCACTATTGTATTATAAGAGTGTTAGCCCCATTTCATTTCACCAGCCCGGTCCCAACAGATTCAAAATAATTCAATGGAGATTCTACCTTCCCCTGTCCTGTCTGGAACTAGGCTTCCTCTTGAAAGCTTGCAAGCCAGTCGCTTCTTGTATTTATAGCCCACCCCCCTCAATTTTGGGTAGCCAAAGTCAAAGTTGCCCATTCCTATCAACCCTGTGCACCTAAGGGGTGGGAGTGATCTTTGCTGTAAAGACTTGTTTCTGATTTTGATCTACTACATCCATAAGTATAGGTAAAGTTGATCATATTGTAGCAGGTTACTCTATTATTTTCTTCCCTTATTCTTCTTCTTCTAGTGCTCCATGGCACATAACCACAACCACCACCAGTAGAGTTCTGATCATCCAGCCATCAAAGTCAGGTCAAATGGATATTATCTTCAAGGATGGGTGTTCTTGGGCAACTCCCCTCATTTAATATCAACTGGACGCTTCACTCTCTGCTCTAGTCTTCAGTGATCATGTCAATGCCTCTGGGACCAGGAGTCACTGGTTCTTGCCATAATGCTGGCCATCCAGGTCTCCAGCCGGGTTCACAGTGGTCTATTGAATGTGGTCGGACTTAGCTTGCAACTTCATTGTTGTTTTTTCCCCTTCTTCACCTTGTTTTTGTTGTTGTTACGAGCCATCAAGTAGGAACCAACTCATAGCGAACCCATGAATAGCAGAACGAAACAATGTCTGATCCTGGGCCAACCTCACTACCGCTGCCACACTTGATACCATCAATGATGCCACCTGGATGATACATCTAGTTGGAGGTCTTCCTATCTTTCTCTGACCCTCCATTTTACCCAGCATGACATCCTTCTCTAGTAACTGTTCCTTCCTGAAAATATGTCCAAAGTATGAGAGACAAAGTTTAACCATCTTGGCCTCCAAGGAGCAGTCTGGCTGCACCTTTTCCAAAACAGATCTATTAGTTCTTTTGGTAGTCCATGGCACTTTTAGTATTCTCCTCCAACACCACATTACAAAGGCATCAATTCTTCTACGATCATCCTTATTCACAGTCCAGCTTTTGCATTCATATGAGGTTATTGAAAATACCATGGCTTGGGTCAGGCGCACCTTAGTCCTCAA
>NW_006408982.1:847742-848974 GCF_000296735.1 Chrysochloris asiatica
AAATGTTTCAAGTCCTCTTCACTTTTAGCAAGCAAGGTTGTATCATCTGCATATCACAGGTTGTTAATGAGTCTTCCTCCAATCCTGACGCCATGTTTTTCTTCATAGAACCCAGCTTCTCATATTATTTGCTCAGCATACAGGGTGAATAAGTATTGTGAAAAAACACAATCTTGTCACACACCTTTCCCAATTTTAAAACATTCAGTGTTCCCATGCTCTGTTCGAAAAGCTGCTTCTTGGTCCAGGTACTGATTTCTCAGAAGTACAATTAAGTGTTTACTTCACAATATTGTCATAAGCCACACAATCAAAAGCCTTTGCGTAGTCAATAATGCATAGGTAAACATCTTTCTGATATTCTCTGCTTTCAGCCAAGATCCAGTGGACATCAGCAATGATATCTCTCGTTCCACAGCCTCTTCTGAATACAACTTGAATCTCTGGAAGTTCTCAGTCAGTGTATGATTGTAACAGTTTCTGTATTACCTTTAGAAAAACTTTACTTGCTTGAGATATCAAAGAAATTGTCTGATGATTTCCACATTCCACTGGGTCACCTTTCTTAGGAATGGACCCAAATATGTCTCCCAAATTTCTTGGCAGAGATGAGTGAGTGCCTCCTGTGCCACATCACTTTCTTGAAAGATTTCAATTTTTATCCCATCAATTCCTGGTGCCTTGTTCTTTGGCAATTCCTTCAATGCATTTTGGACTTCCTCCCTGAGTATCATTGACTCTTGTCCATATGGTATCTCTTGAAATGGTTGAACATTAAGCATTTCCTTTCATTACAATGACTCTGTGTATTCTTTCCATCTTGATGCATTCTGCATCATTCAATAACTTGCCCAGGGAATCTTTCAATAACGAAAGTCGAGGCTTGAATTTTTTCTTCAGTTCCCCCAGCTTGAGAAATGCTGACCATGTTTTTCCTTTTTGGTTTCCTGAGTCCAAATCTTTGCATATTGTATTACAGTATTTGGCTTTATCTTCTTGAGGTGATATTTGAAATATTCTGTTCAGTTCTTGGACCTCTTCAATTCTTCCATTTGCTTTAGCAGCTCTAGGCTGGAGAGCAAGTTTCAGAGTCTCTTCTGACATTCATTTTGACCTTTTCCTTCTTTCTTGTCTTCTTAATGATTTTTGCTTTCTTCACGTATGATGATCTTGATGTCATCCCACAACTCTTCTGGTCTTCGTCTTTGTTGTTGTTGTTGTTGTTAAGTGCC
>NW_006408982.1:849656-850991 GCF_000296735.1 Chrysochloris asiatica
CTCACTGGCTTTAGTGGTTGGTGCATAAATTTGAATAATAGTGGTATTAACTGGGCTTCCCTGTAGGCGAATGGATATTATCCTCACTTACAACATTGTACCTCATGACTCATCTGGATAAGTTCTTTTTGACGATGAATGCATCACCATTCCTTTTCAATTTGTCACTCCCTGCATAGTAAATCATGTGGTTGTCAGATACAAAATGGCCAATACTAGTCCATTTCAGCTCACTAATGCCTAAAATATTGATGTTGATGCGTTCCATTTCATTTTTGACAACTTTCAATTTTCCCAGATTCATACTTCGTACATTCCATGTTCCGATTTTCAATGGATGTTTACAGCTGTTTCTCTTTGAGTTGTGGCCCATCAGCAAATGAAGGTTCTGTGTGCTTTCTCCCATTAGCTTAACTCTTTTCTGGTCATCATGGTCAACTCTACTTTGAGGAGGAATTTTTTTTTCCCAATCGCATTCTGATTGCCTTCCCACTTATCAGTGATCAATGTGTTCACCAGCCAGACTACCCGCCTGCTCATGTGTTCCCCTTGAGTCTTAGTCTTGGAAGCAAGTTTGCTCTGAGGGTTCCAGACCACTTGCCTTGATGACTCCCAGGCAAACAGCTTACTTGTTCTTGTAGTAATCAATCTGACTACTGTTATTTTTTCAGATTTTTCCTGCCAGTCTTTCTTTCACGAAGTATCTTCTGTTCTTTCAGCCACTCCAGGCTGGTCTACTCATCTTTTCATGTTGAAATTTCTTACCTGAGAAGATTCTGGTTGGGGTTCTGGTTTCTACCTATGAGCTTATGCAATATAAAGCCTCCACAGAAAGTCTATTTTGCGGGGCAACCTTAAGCCCCCTTTAAGGTATTCCAATCAGTTGTATGCCAAAGACAGACTTACAAGCTTTCTATTGTGATGTTTCTGGCTATTCCTTTCTCCCCTCAACTCATGGGTCTATTTCACTATGGTAGGCAAGGGAAACCAAGATTCAAAACACAGCCAAGCATCTTAACATTATTCCCCTCTTTTATCCTTTCAAACCATGACTCAATCCCTGTATCCAGGAGCCCTTTTGATCCAAGGGTATGTATACATCATAGTTTACCTCTGTCCCACTTAGCCCATGCAAACTTGCCTGACTGTTCTTCCATCAGCCTTGTTCTTCTATTCCCTTCCCCCTTCTTCTGTATTGTCTCCCATCACCCCCCAGCACCCAAGCTATACTGTGTTTATTCCTTACCCTGTGCTTTATCTTCCCTTCGCTCCCTCCCCTCTTCTCATCCCATACTTCCTGGTGATCAACATATATATATGTATATATATATATAT
>NW_006408982.1:851169-862593 GCF_000296735.1 Chrysochloris asiatica
TGTGTGTATGTACCTCAGTTTGTTCATCCATTCTTCACTTGATGGATATTTAGGCTGTCTCCATCTCTTTGCTATTGTAAAGAATGCTGCTATGAATCTTGGTGTGCATATATATACTCGTGTTTATGACTCATGTTTCTTGTGGGTAAATATGAAGTAGAGGAATTGCTGGAACATAAGGTATTTCTATTTCCAAACTACTAAGGCAGCGCCATATTGCTTTCCAGAGAGGTTGGACCATTTTGCAATTCCCCCAACAATGTAGGAGGGTACCCATCTTTCCGCATCCTCCCCTGCATTTATTGTCCTCTACTTTTTTTTTCTTTTTTTTTTTTTTTATCTTTGCTGTTATTGTTGGTGTGAGATGATATCTCATTGTTGTTTTGATTTGAATCACTCTAGTGGCTAGTGATTGTGAACATTTCTTCATACGTTTTTTGGCTGCCCAGATCTCTTCCTTGGTGAAGTGTCTGTTCATGTCCTGTGCTCATTTTTAATTGGGTTGTTTGTCTTTTTTTTGTAGAGGTGTTTTAGTTTCCTATATATTTTAGAAATGAGTATCTTGTTCGATGTGTCGTTGCAAAAGATTTTTTTTTTTCCCATTCTGTGTGCTCCCTTTTTACTCATTTGGTGAAGTCTTTTGATGCACATGCGTTTTAATTTTTAGTATGTCCCAATCATCTATTTTGTCTACTTTTGTTTGTATAATTTTCAAGATGTTTGGTAGTCTGTGTATTCCCTGTATTAGAGCCCTCACATTTGTCCCTATTTTTTAATTGATGACCTTCATAATTTTGGGATTCAGATTTAAATCTTTAATCGATGCTGAGTTGGTTTTTGTATAGGGTGTGACGTTAAGGTCTTGTTTAGATCTTTTGTATGTCACTCTCCAGTTCTGCCAATACCATCTGTTAACGAGAGTATCTCATCCCCATGCAATATACCTAGGCACTTTGTGGAAAATCACTTGGCTGTATGTGGATGGGTTGATTTCTGAATTCTCGATTTTGTTCCATTGATCAACGTATCTTTCATTGTACCAGTACCAGTCTGTTTTGACCATTGTAGCCATGTAGTAGATTTTAAAATTGGGGAGTGAGAGGCTTATAACCTTTTTCTTCTTCTTAAGCAGTGCTTTGCTTATCCTGGGTCTCTTTCTTTCCAATAAAGTTTATAATTGTCTTTTCCATCACTTTGAAGAATATTGCTGGAATCTGGATTGAGATTGCATTATATGTGTAAATTGCTTTGGGTAGTACTGACATTTTCACGATGTTGAGTCTTCCTATCCAGAAACATGGCATGTTCTTCCACTTTTGTAAATCTCTTTTGGTTTCTTGTAGTAGTCTTTTGTAAGTTTCTTAGTATAGGTCCTTTGTTTCTCTGGTTATTGTTGTTGTTGTTGTTAGTGCCATCAAGTCAGTACCAACCCACAGTGACCTCATGCAAAACAGAAGGTTATGTTTATTCCCAGATATTTCATCCTTTGGATGGCTATTATAAACGGTGTTGATTTTCTAATATCCTTTTCATTGTTTTTATTTTTACTATAGAGGAATCCAACTGATTTTTTTTATGTTGATCTGTTACCCTGCCACTTTCCTGTATCTTCCAATGATTTCTAGTAGCTTTGCTACTGGGTCTTTGGGGTTTTCTATGTATAGGATCATATCATCTGCAATTACCTCTTTGGTAATTTGGATGCCTTTAATTTCCCTATCTTACCATATAGCTCTAACTATATCTTCCAAAATAATATTGAATAGGAATATTGACAAAGGACATCTTTGTCTGGTTCGCAAAGGGAAAGCTTTCAGTTTCTCTGCATTGAGAGTGATATAGGCTCTTGGATTTGTATATATGCTCTTGATTAAGTTGAGGAATTTATTGTCAATTCCTATTTTGATGAGTGTTTTTATCAGGAAAGGATGTTGGATTTTGTTAAATAACTTTTCAGCATCATTCAATACGATCATATAGTTCTTTTCCTTTTTCTTACTTATATGGTTCATTATACTGATTATTTTTCTATTGTTGAACCATCCTTGTATCCTTGATATGAATCCCACTTGATCATGATGTATTAGTTTTTTGATGTGCTGCTGGATTGTGGTGGCTAGGATTTTTCTGAAAATATTTGTGTTTATGTTCATGAGGGATATTGGTCTGTAATTTTTATTTATTTATTTTTTTAGTGACGTCCTTCTCTGGTTTTGGTATGAAGGTTATGCTTGCTTCATAAAAAGTTTTAGGAAGATTTCTGTCCTCTTCTATATTCTGGACTAGTTTGTATAGAACTGGTAACAGCTCTTCCCTGAATGTTTGGTAGAACTCACCAGTGAAGACATCTGGGCCTGGACTTCTTTTGGTTGGGAGATTTTTGATGACCTGATCAATTTCTTCTTTTGTTATGGGTCTGTTCATGTTTTCTACTTCACTGTATGTAAGTTTAGATAGGTCGTATTTTTCTAAAAGTGTATCCATCTCTTCTAAATTTTCAAATTTGTTGGAGAACGACTCTTCATAGTATTCTGTTGTTAGCCTTTTTATTTTGTTTGGTTCCGTAGTGACATTGCCTGTGTGGTTACTAATACGAGTTATTTGTGTCTGCTCTTTCTTTTCCTTTGTTAGCTTTGCCAATGGTTTGTCAATTTTATTAATCCTTTCAAAGAAACAGCTTCTTCTCTTGTTAATTCTTTCTATAGTTTTTCTTTTTTCCATCTGATTTATTTCTGCTTTGATCTTATTATTTCTTTTTATTTGGTGATTGGAAGTTCCTTCTGTTGGTCTGTTTCTAATTGTTGGAGATGCTGTGTTTATTTAGGTTCTTTCTTCTTTTTGAATGTGCACATTTATTACAATAAATTTTCCTCTCAACAGCACTTTTGCCATGTCCCAAAGATTCTGGTATGCTGTATTTTCATGCTCATTTGTTTCTAGGAACTTTATCAATTCACATTTAATTTTTTCTTTTATGCAGTTGCTTTTCAGCAGGGTGCTGTTCAGTTTCCATGTATTTGGCTTTATTTCCTTGGTCTTATTGTTGATTGCTAGTTTTATAACATTGTCTGAAAAGATGCTTTGTAGAATTTTGATGCTTGTAAATTTTTGGAGACTTGATTTGTGACCTAAGACATGGCCAATTCTGACGAATGTTCCTTGTGCACTGGAGAGGAATGTATATTGTGCTGTTGTTGAGTTGAATGCTCTGTACACATGTATGAGGTCAAGTTGGTTGATTGTGTTGTTTAGTTGCTCTGTAACTTTGTTGAGTTTTTTTATGGTTGCTCTGTCCCTTTTCGAAAGTGGTGTATTAAAATTTTCCACTATAATTGTAAATTCATCTATTTCTTTTTTCAATTCTAGTGAGGGTTGTTTCATATATCTTGGTGTTTTTTTTATTGGAAGAGTAAATATATATTATGGTTGTGTCATGCTCAATTGTCCCTTTAATCATGAGATAGTGTCCTTTATCTCTTATGTGCGTTATTCTATTAAAGCTTACTTTATCAGAGATTAGTGTTGCCATTCCTGCTTGTTTATTGTAAAAGTTAGCTTGGTATATTTTGTTTCCATCCTTTAACTTTTAATATCTTTTTGTTTTTGCATATAAAGTATGTCTCTTGCAGGCAGTATATTGAAGGGTCTTGTTTTCTTATCCATTCTGCCACTGTTTGTATCTTCACTGGTGCACTAAATATATTAACACTCAATGTAATTATTGATAGGTATGAATTAATTGCCGTTATTATGTTAATTTATTGGTAGTGCTTTTCATTCCTTTTTTTCTACATGCCTTTGTGTGCTGAGTTTGTGTTTTTTGGGCTATTTCTTGTTGTTTTTTTTTCTTAGTTTTCATTTTTGCTTTTTCTATTTGGAAGTTCATTTTCATTGTATGTTGTGAAGTATTAACTTTCTTTGGGGTTACTTTATAGTCTATTAAGTTTTCTCTCCATTTTAGACAATCTATTGTACCCTTTAATCTACCTGGCCCCCTTAAAACCTGCATCTTGGTTCATACATTTTTCCCTTCATTGATACTGATATTATTTTGAACTTTGGTTGACCTCCCAGCGCCTTTGAATTTGTACTTGTAGTTTTGTTCTGTTCTGGACTCTATCTGTCATCTGAGTTTCAGGTGGTGTTGACACACCTGTCAATCTCTGGTTGTTGTCTGTTTTTGTTGCTTTCCTGTCCAAAGAGCTTCCTTTAGGATGTTTTGAAGTGCTGGATTGAATTTGACAAAATCTCTTAGCTTCTGTATATCCTCAAACGTGTTGAATGCACCGTTGCATTTGATTGACAGTTTTATTGTATAAATAATTCTTGGTTGGCAGGTTTTTTGTTTTGTTTTTGTTTTTCTTATAGGATTTTGTCTCCCCATTGTCTTCTGCCTGCATGATTTCTGCTGAGATGTCAATGCTTAATGTGATTTGCTTGCCTTTATAAGTAGCACTTCTCTTTTCCCTGGCCACTTTTAGTATACCTTCCTTATGTTTGATTATTTTTAAGTGTTATATTTTTAATTATATGATAGTTTACATGGTAGAACATTAGTTTTACATTCATTCTATTGTACATCGTATCATTGCCATGGTTACGATTCCCTCCATGTATAATCAACCTACCCAAAGGTATACCCTGCAAGCCTGGCCCCTCATACTATCCCCCCCCTCCCCCCCAGTCTTCAGCACACAGTCGCTCTGCCTCTCTGGATCTAAAGTCCCCAGCTGCTCCATCACTCCACATCATTGTCTCTGCTTCCATCTCGTGCATCACTTCTTCTCTTGGTAGGATCCCACTCTTGGGTCTTCTCGGTTGATGGTCCCAGGGACCTCCGCTCCTAGACTGAAAAGTTATTCCTTCCCTTCCTTGCTATAAAATGTCTGCCTTTACATTTCCAACCTTCAAAATCAGTCCTGATAACAATTATTTACTATTGTGTCACAAGACACCCATCTGCATTTCATTTCATCAGCCCCCAAGGCAGATTGGATAATACTCACTGAAGGTTCGGCCTTCCTCCAGGCCCCCTGGATGTAGCTTCCCTCTTGAAAGCTTGGAAGCCAGTCACTTCTTGCCTTTGTAGCCCCCCCACACACACACACATTTTGGGTAGCCAATGTCCAAGTTGCCCAACCCTGTCTACTCTGTGTATGGAGGGGGTGGGAATGATTCTTGCTGTAAGAATTTGTTCCCTCTTTTGAGCTACTGCTTCCATAGGTGTAGGCCAAGTTCATCAAATTGCATCAGATTACACTTTTTTTCCTCTTCTTTCTTCTTCTGGTTGAGCTCTGATCATCCAGTCACTGAAGCCAGATCAACTGGGTATTATCTTCAAGTGTGGGTGTTCTTGTGCATATGCCCTCTCTTTTTATCAGCTGAATGCTTCACTCTCCACATTGCAGGGCTTAGCTCACCATTTCATTGTTGTTTTTCCCTCAATTCCCCTTATCGGTGAAGAGCATGATCACCAATCAGAGCATATATTCCCATTGAGTCTTTGTCTTGGAAGGGGGTTTGCGCTGAGGTGAAGCGACCACATGCCTTGATGTTTCCTGGGCAAGCAACTTGTTTGTTCTTGTAGTGCAGTCCAATCTGCCTCTATTGTTTTGTATTTTTCCTGTAGGTCTTTCTTTCAAGAAGTATCTTCTATTCTCCTAGCCATTCCAGGCTGGTCCACTCATCCTTTCAAGTGGAAATTTCCCATCTCTGGACATCTGGATGTGGTTCAGGCTTCTATCTATAGTCTTATGTATTGCAGAGGCTCCACAGGAAGCCTCCTTCACTGGGCACGTTGTAGCCCCATTTTAGGCGTTCCAATCAGTTATAGGCAGAAGACGGACTCACAAGCTTTCTACGGTGATGCTTCTGACTATTCCTTTCTCTCCCCCTCCAGTGTCTATTTTATAATATAATGCAAGGAAAACCAAGATTCAAAAGACAGCCAAGCATCTTAACATTATTCCCCCCCATCCCCATTCCAACCATAACTCAATCTCTGTATCCCACAGCCCTGTAGTTCCAAGGTTGTGTATACATCATTCTTTACCTCTGTCCCACTTAGCCCATTCAAACATGCCTAATTGTTCTCCCATCTTCTTTGTTCTTCCACTCCCCTCTCCCTTCTTGTATCTTGACCTCCTCTCCAGCACCCAAACTTTCCTGTGTCTAATCTCTGCCCTATGATCCACCTACCCTTCCCTCCCCTCACCCACCCCCAACTTGTCAATGATCAACAAAGAATTTCCCTCACCCCCCTTTAGTATGGGTTCTTTTTCTTAGTCATTTAGAGTAGTGGTCCTATGTAGTATTTCTCTTTTTGTGACTGACAAATTTCACTCAACATAATGTCCTCAAGGTTCATCCATGTTATGCGATGGCTTGCCGCTTCCTTGTTATTCTTCAAGGTAGCATAATATTCCATTGTTTGTATATAGCATAATTTGTTTATCCAATATTCAGTTGATGGGTACTTTGGCTGTCTCCATCTTTTTGCTATTATAAATAGTGCTGCTATGAACATTTTCGTGCATATGTCTACTCGTGTTATGGCTCGTATTTCTTCTGGGTGAATATCAAGTAGCAGAATTACTGGATCATAAGGTTTTTCTATTTTCAACATTCTGAGGAAACGCCATGTTGCTTTCCAGAGAGGTTGGATGATTGTCCCAGTCTCTCCACATCCCCACCAGCATTTATTGTCCTCTACATTTTTATCTTTGCTGTTATTGTTGGTGTGAGATGATATCTCATTTTTGTTTTGATTTGCACCTTTGTGATGGTTAGTGATCGTGAACATATCTTCATATGTTTGTTGGCTGCCGAGATCTCTTCCTTAGTGAAGTGTCTGTTCATGTCCTGTGCCCACTTTTTAATTGGGTTATTTTCCCTTTTATTGTAAAGGTGTTGTAGTTTCCTGTATATTTTAGAAATGAGTCCTTTGTCTGATGTGTCATTGCAAAAGATTTTTTCCCGTTCTGTGGTTTTCTTTTTTACTCTTCTGATGAAGTCCTTTGATGTACATACGTTTTTAATTTTTAGTATGTCCCACTCATCTATTTTATCTACTTCTGTTTGTGTTGTTTTCAAAATGTTTTGTAGTCCGTGTATTCCCTGAATTAGTGCCCTCACATTTGTCCTGAGTGTTTCATTGATGGCCTTCATAATTCTGGGATTCACATTTAGGTTCTTAATCCATGTTGTGTTGGTTTTTGTATAAGGTGTGAGGTGAAGGTCTTGTTTCAGTCTTTTGCATATCGTTTTCCAGTTCTGCCAGCATCATCTGTTGAAGAGACTATCACCTCCCCATGCAATATATATAGGTGTTTTGTCAAAAATCAGTTGGCTGTATGTAGATGTGTTAATTTCTGGATTCTTGATTCTGTTCCATTAATCTATGTACCTTTCATTGTACCAGTACCAAGCATTTTGACTACTGTAGCCTTGTATTAAATTTTGAAGTCAGGAAGTGACAGGCCTCCAACCTTCTTCTTCTTAAGCAGTGCTTTGCTTATCCTGGGTCTCTTTCCTTTCCATATAAAGTTTGTAATTGTTTTTTCGATCTCTTTGGAGAATGTCACTGGAATCTGGATTGGATCACATTATATGTGTAAATTGCTTTGGGCAGCTTGTGTTTGATTTTGGAGAGCTTGGTTATTATATTTCTTGGTGATTTTCTTTTGGGGTCTATCCTTGATGGGGTAAGTTTGTCTTCTTAAATGTTTATCTTCAAAAAACATCTTTAATTATGTTAGGCAAATATTCTTTCAGAAGCTCTTCAACTTTCTCTTCTGTGGACTTCTTGGATTCTTCCTGTTCCGGAATGCCAATAATTCTTAAATTTTTCCACTTCATGTTATCCAACATGAATCTTAGGCCCTCTTCAGATTTCTTTATCCCTTTTTCTGCTTTCTCTTCTTTCTTAGCAGTATTGAGAAATTTTTCTTCCAGCTTTCTACATCTTTCTTCCATCTATTCAATTCTGCTCCTTTCCCCTTTCAGGGTCTTGTCCATTTCTGATATTTTATTGTTAATAATCTGGACCTCTTTTTACATGTTTTGAAATGTTTCCATTAGTGTATCAATCTTGTTTGATTGCTCTTGTAGTGCTTTCCTGACTTCTTCCTTTTTTACTTCCACCCCTTTTTGGAGCATTTGTATTTGTTTCCATATCATTCTTCTGAATTTATTCTCAGATAAATTCGAAACCTGCTCTTTCTCTTCTGGATAGCCTTTGGTTGTCTGTAGCTCATTTGTCTCAGTTACTCTCTTCTTGATTTTGGACATATTTTGAGATCTTTCGTTGTGTGTTTTTTTGGGTGTGTTTTTCTTTGTTGTTGTTTGTTTGTTTTTTGTAATTTCCAGTAGTTATATGGGTTTTTAATGATTATATGAATGTTTGTTGCTGTGTTATTAAACTTATGGCATGTCTCCTGGTGGATATGATCAGGAGATAGGCTTTCTTTTTCACATTTAATGCATAGCAACTGTTATTGGTGCTTGTCTCAATGGTGGAATATTATGGGGAATGCTTGTAGCTTGGCTATATGGCTACGATTGCTGCCTCTTCATAGGTAACATAGGGAGAAACAGCTCCCACCTCTTGAAAAATGTATGATCAAAAGGATCAAAAGCAGAAGCAATATAAAATCAGAGACAAAAACCACCTCTTTGAAACAAAAATAAAACACTCCCACTGGCCAGTCACCTTGCTACACACAGTGTGCGTGCACGGTATATGCCTCCATCAGTGGGTGGAGGTGTCCGCTTACTCAGAGCCCTCCTCTAGTCACCACTATAGAGGTGTGTATATAGAGATTGAGAAGTTAATGTGAGAAAAATAGTCTCTGAAGGTCAGTTTGGTATCTGCGTGTGCACAGCATAATTCTAGACATAGTTGCATCCTTTAATGTTGAGGTTTTACAGATATTTACTATGGTTTGTCTGTCAGACCTGACAGGCCTGCTTTTTTCTTGAAGGATATGCCTTAGTAAAGGGTCCTGTTCAAGTTTATTTTCGGGTTGCAACCCAGAGGCTGACATCATAAGCATCCGTTAAAGAATTTGCCCTTGGGTCCGATAGTGCTCTTTTTCTCTGTGCCATGGGAAAAACTGTTGGCTTAATGCTGGACTTTTTGTTGGGTGGTTCGCACCTAACTGCCTGAAGTCATCCAGCCTGGGCAAAGAAGGTGCAATAAGGAAAAGGAGAAAAAAATTGTGTAGAACCACCCCCCGAACCTCCTTTTGAAACTGTCACTGCACCTCTTTTAGTGCCAGTTCCCAGTGCTTGTCTGAAAGTAGCCTGCTTTCTGAACTCTGACAGGGTGAGATGGCCACAGTGGGAGTCCCGTATCTTGAGTGATACCTAAATCACAGTATAGTTCTTTATACCGTAATTTTTCCACTGGTGTGTGCAGGAAATTGATAATGTGTACCCTAGGCTAGATCCAGATCTCTGGTGTTGTTCCATGAAATCAGCTTCTCTGGGTTTTCAGTCCCTCCCTCATGGAGCCTATCCTACCTGACTCTGCCTTAGCTACTGCCAGAAAATGAAATTATTTTTATTTTTGTGTGGTGGTTTCTGTCTCTGTTTTTGTATTGCTTCTGATTTGGGTCTTTTTGGTCTCACTTTTTTCCCTGAGGGTGGGAGCTTTCTCTCTCTACATTATCCAAGAATAGGCAGTAATTGTGGCCATATAGCAAAGATACAAGCATACCTCATAATATTTCACCATCAGAACAGGAGCCAATACCAGCTTCTAGGCATTACACAGATAGTCAACACTTGCTAAGATAGGTTGCAGCTGAGTAACAAGAGACATGAAAACGGAAGCCTATCTCTATATCTCGTTCACCAGAACACACTCAGTAAGCTTAAAAATACAGCAGCATACATTCATTCAATCATTGAAAACTTACCTAACTATTGAAAATGTTTAAGAAAAAAAACAACTAAAGAACTTAGCACATGTAGAAAAACATAAAAGAGTAACTGAGAAAAATGAGCTGGAAGTAGACATAGACTTTCCATAAGGAAAAGAGCAGGATCTTCCTGAGAAGGAATTCAGGAGAAAGATATGGAGACAAATCCAAATTCTAGACAGAAGGGTGGAGGAAAATAAGGAAGAAGAAAGGAAAGTGCTACCGGAGCAATCAAACAATACAGATATAGCATTGAAAACAATTCAAAACCTGCAAAGAGATGTTCAGATGATTAATTATAATATATCAGAAATGGACAATACACTGTAAGGCAAAGGAGCAGAATTGAAGAGATGCAAGCCAGAAGCAGAAAGATGGATGACAAATCTATCAATACTGCTAAGATAGAAGTGCAAGCCAAAAACAGGATAAAAAATCTGAAGAGAATCTAAGATTCATGTGGGATAACATGAAGAGGAATAACTTAAAAATTATTGGCATTCCAGAAGAAGAAGAATCACAGAAGTCAACAGAGGAGATAGGTGAGGAACTTGTGGAAAAAATTCCCTAACATCTTGAAAGATGATATGGTAAGCATTTAGGAAGCTGATCGAACCCCGGGAAGGATAGAGCCCAAAAGAAATTCATCAACACATATCATAATCAAACTCTCCAAAATCAAAGACAAAGGAGAGATTCATAAAAGCATCCAAGGTAAAAAAAAAAAAAAAAAAAGAAAAGAAATGATACTTAAAAAGAGAAGCAAATCAGATTATGTTCTGTCTCCTTAGCAGAAACCATTCATGCAAGAAGGAAATGGGAGGCAAATACAAGATCCTAAAAGAAAAATCTGCCAACCAAGTATGGTCAACCCAACAAAACTGTCAACTAATATGATGGTGCAATCAAAACATTTCAGAATAAACAGAAGATAAGATATTTTGTCAAATTCAAACAGAACTTCAAAACTCCCTAAAGGGAGCTCTTTGGAATGAAAAACAATAAGATCAGACAATAATTAGAGATTGACAGACGTGACAACTGGAACTCATTGTACAGATAGCAGAGTTCAGAACAGAACAAATTTAAAACAATGAACTCAGGATCTGTGAGGCTAATCAAAGTTCCAAATAATAACAATATCAAAGAAGGAAAAAAGATAGGTACAGAGATCCAGGTGATGAGGAGGTCTGATCGATTATAAGATACAATTTTTTTGTTGTTGTTATTAAGTCCCGTAGAGTCTGAACTGACCCATAGCAACCCTGTATAGGGTTTCCGAGGAGCAGCTGGTGAACTTGAAGAGGAATAACTTAAAAAAATTATTGGCATTCCAGAAGAAGAAGGTTCAAACAGGTTCCCAGTCTGGCGCATTAACCCACAGCACCACACAAGGATACAATAGTCAATCAAAAATGGAGGTGATCATCAGCTACATGCTCAAATTTATGATATAAGTAATTCTCAAAGTGAACACTGAGTGGCTACTAATTTGCTACCC
>NW_006408982.1:863216-888840 GCF_000296735.1 Chrysochloris asiatica
AACTGATGATATATGGAGGGGATAATAATCAATGTAATGGAACAAGCTATATGAATGGTTGAATGTGAAGCTGATGATGTGCCCTGTAAACTTTCACTCAATGCAAAATAAAAACATTTAATTAAAAAAAAATGGAGGTGAAAGTTAATCGATTATAGGGTAACCTCAAAAAAAGTAAATACTGCAGAACTTACCATGAAAATGAAGATCCAAGTAGAAAAGGAAACATTATAACTAAGAAGAAACTAACAAGAAATAGCACACAAAATCATGAACTCAGCACAAACGAAGGCCTGGAGAAAAAAGGAATGAACAGCATCACAAAAATTAACATAATGACAGGAATTAATTCAGATTGGAATGCAGAGGTTGGGAACAAAGAGAAAGGATCAATAGTTAGAAAATATGGCCTTAGTGATATAAATGATGCTGGAGAATTACAGAATTCTGCAAAACCAATGATCTGTTCATTTCAAATACCTTCTTTAGACAGCATAAGAGACAACTATACACATGGACCTCCCCATATGGAACCCATAGAAATCAAATTGACTATATCTGTGGAAAGAGAAGATGGAAAAGCTCCAAATTGTAAGTCAAAACAAGGCAACAGGCAAACTGTGGAACACACCATCAATTGCTCTTATTCAAATTCAAACTGAAGCTGAAGAAAATGAAAACCAGTCCATGAGAGCCAAAATATGACCTTAAATATATTTCACCTGAATTTGGAGATCATCTGAAGAACAGATTTGATACATTAAACACTAAACACCAAAGACCAGAAGAGTTGTGGGATGGCATCAAGAATATCATACATGAAGAAAGCAAAGTCATTAAGAAGAAAAGAAAGAAGGAAAAAAACAAAATGGATGTCAGAAGAGACACTGAAACTTGATCTCCAGCATAGAGATGCTAAAGCAAATGGAAGAAATGAGGAAGCACAAAAACCGAACAGAAAATTTCAAAGATCAACTTGAGAAGATAAAGCCAAATATTACAATAAAGTATACAAAGATCTGGAATCACAAAACCAGAAAGGAAGAACACTCCCAGCATTTCTCAAGTTGGGGGAACTGAAGAAAAAAATTAAAGCACTGACTTGCGTTATTGAAAGATTCACTGAGTAAATTATTGAACGATGCAGAAAGCATCAAGATCAGATGGAAGGGACTCAAGGCTTGATGGCAGCTAGTGTGGAGGTGCAGTGAAGTTCGCTGTCAGCCATAATACAGTGTACTACGCAAAGCAGATCCAGAGCACAGCTCCAAAACTCGGAACCACAGAGATAGGAATACTTTAAAAGTTTGAAGGCTTATAGCATGTGGAACTTGAAGCTAAAGTAAGAAATCATGTACTTTTGAATTTGCCAGGCTCAGAGGCCCGGAACAGACATCATGGATGAGACCAAACGGTAAGACCAAGCGGGGGAGCAGGAACACCATGGAAAAGCGCCATGGGAACCTTGGAGAAAAGGTGGACAATACACTTTTTTTGGTTTTGCTTTGTTCTGATTTTCTTTTTTTTTATTGGTAGCTGGTCATTGCCTCACCACCCACACTGTTTAGGCACCTCCATTCTGGTGACTAGAGCGAGTGCCTGAGTGAGTGGATACCCCCACCCTCAACATTGGTGGGTTTTCTGCCACACATGCACACTGATTCTAAGCCCAAGGGCAGGCCCTGAATTTTTTGTTTTTTGTTTTTGTTTTTTAATGGGAACAGCCAGGACAGGGCTATAGAGAGAGAAATAGAGTTTAAAAATAAAACAGGTCGAAAATTCAATTAAAGCCTGAAGTATAGAATAACAACAAACAGTGGCATCTAGAAATCTCTCAGGCAGCTTTGAAAGCAAAAAAGCTGAAGTCAGGATATTAAATTCATACTCATATTAGGCTACAGATTTAAAAATAATTTTTTTTCCTTCTATCCCTCATCTCCCCTTTCTGAGATTATAGACTGCAGTATTCAGTCTAGTTTTGTTTTGTTATTGGGTTTTTGTGTGTGTGTTGGGGGGGTTGCTGATGCTTTTATGCTCCCCGTTCTACATTTGGGGGACTCTTTCTCTCCCTATATTATCCAAAAAGAGTCAGCAACTGCTGCCATATAGTCAATCTACAATCACACTCTATAAACAAAACCCAGGCAATAACCAATACAAACTGCCATATACCAGGGAACAGACAACAACTGTGAAAGTTACTCTGAGTTAAGCTAAAAGAGTGTGAAAAGGAAAGGCCACATGCTGATCACATCTACCTGGAAGAAATCAGAAAGCATAAAAAAATACCGAAACACATACCCAATTAAGTATTAAGGCCACAGATAAACACTAAACATGTCCAAGAGGCAAGAGCAAATGACCATGTAAGCAAATATCCATAAACAAGATAAAATGTCTGAGACAAATGACATAGAGGTAGACCTGGACTCCATTCTGGAAGGAAAGCAGGACTTGGAAATGCCTGAGAAGGAATTCAGAAAAATGATTATAAAATGTTTCAAAACACATTACAATGGAGTTGAGAAAAATAAGGAAGAAGTAAGGAAAGTGCTTCAGGAACAATCAAATAATATATATACACCATTGTAAACAATTCAAAACGTACAGAAAGAGGTTCAAATGATCAATAATAGAATATCAGAAATAGACAGTACTCTGAAAGGGCAAAGGACTAGAATAGAAGAGATGGAAGTTAGAATCAATGAGCTGGAAGACAAATCTCTCAATACCACTAAGAGAGAAGAAAAACAGAAAAAATATTGAAGGTCTAATATTCATGTTGTACAACATGAAGATGAATAAGTTAAGACTTATTGCCATTTCAGAACAATCAGAATCACACAAGTCCACAGAGGAAATAGTTGAAGAACTGCTGGAAGAAAATTTCTCTAACACCTGAAAAGTGAAAAGATACACATCCCAGAAGGTCAAAGAACCTCAGGAAGGATAGACTCCAAAAGAAAATCACCGAGACATATCATAATCAGGCTCTCCAAAATCTAAGATAAGGAGACACTCTTGACAGCAGCTAGGGAAAAGAGAAGTGCTACATACAAAAGGAAACAAGTCAGATTAAGCTCAGATCTCTCAGCAGAAACCATGCAAGCAAAAAGGCAATGGGGAGATATATAAAACACTGAAAGAAAAATATTGCCAGCCAAGAATCTTTTATCCAGAAAAGCTATCAGTCAAATATGAAAGTGTAATAAAAACATTCCAGGATTAACAGAAACTAAGGGATTTTGCCAAAGCCAAACCTGCACTACAAAATGTCCTAAAGGGAGCTCTGTGGAGTGAGACACTTCTGAAAGCAGCCAGGGAAAACAGATGTGTCACATACAAAGGCAAGCAAGTCAGATTAAGCTCGGATCTCTCAGCAGAAACCATGAAAGCAAGAAGGCAATGGGGAGACATATATAAAACCCTGAAAGAAAAAAAAAAAAATGCCCACCAAGAATCCTTTATCCACCAAAGCTATCAATCAAATATGATGGTGTAATCAAAACATTCCAGGATAAACAGAAGCTAAGGGATTTTGCCAAAGCCAACCTTGCACTACAAAACAGTTATGTGGACTGAGAACCAACAAGAACAGACAACAACCAGAGATTGACATACGTGGCAGCACCTCCCAGAATTAAATAGATAGAAGGAAGCATCAAAAACAGAACAAAACTATAAGAACAAACTCAGAAAATCTGGGAAGTCAGTCTATGATCAAAACTCTTACAATGTAAAAGAAGAAAAACATGTAGGAACACAGATACAGATGTTGAGAAGGTCAGGTCGATTAAAGGATAAAATAGACTGCACTAAATGGAGAGATGTAGAGAGGAAAAGAGAGTTTAAAACCAAACAGGCTGAAAATTAAATTAAATCTTGAGGTACAGCATGATAGCCAACAGTGGTCTCTTGAAATCGCTCAGGAAGCTTGGAAGGCAAGAAGCTGAAGAGTCATACTCATACATTAAAGTCATACTCATGTTAGGCTACAGATATATATATATATTTTTCCCTCTTTCCCTCCTCTCCCTTTTCTGTAATTATAGACTAGAGTTTTCAGTCTAGTTTTGTGTTTTTGTTGTTGTTGTTGCTTATTTGGTTTTTTTTTTTTTTTTTACTGGTGCTGTTTTGCTGTTGTAAGCTCACCCCTCTATCTTTGGAGGACTCTTTCTATCCCTATATTACCCAACAAGAGATGGCAACTCCTGCCATAATCAAGCTACAACCACATTCTCTAAAACATCAAAACCCTGGAAAGAACCAATAACAACTGCCATATACCAGGGAAACAGACACCACCTGTGAAAGTTACTCTGAGTTAAGCTATAAGAAAAGTGAAAAGGGAAGCCCACATCCTGATCATATCTACCTGGAAGCCATCAGCATAAAAAAATACCAAAACACATACTAAATTAATTATTAAGGCTACAGATAAACACTAAACATGTCTAAGAAGCAAAAGCAGATGACTATATGAGCATAGGAGCACATGACCAGAAACAAGATAAAATGTCCTAGACAGATAATCTACAGGTAGACCTGGAATCCATTCTGGAAGGAGGGCAGGACTTGGAAATGCCTGAGAAGGAATTCAGAAAAATGATTATAAAATGTTTCAAAACACTTTAAAGTGGAGTTGAGAATAATATGGAAGAACTCAAGTAAGCTCTACAGGAACAATCAAATAAGATAGATACAATATTCGAAGCAATTCAAAATCTACAGAAAGAGGTCTAAAAGATCAATAATAGAATATCAGAAATAGACAATACTCTGAAAGAGCAAAGGAGTAGAACAGAAGAGATGGAAGGCAAAACCACCGAGCTGGAAGACAAATCTCTCAATACCAATAAGATAGAAGAACAAACACAAAACAGCATAAATAAATCTGAAGAAGATCTAAGATTGATGTTGGACAACATGAAGAGGAATAATTTAAGAATTACCAGCATTCCAGAACAAGAAGAATCACACAAGTCCACAGAGGAAATACTTGAAGAATGGCTGGAAGAAAATTTCTCTAACATCCTGAAAAGTGAAAGGATAAAAATTCAAGAAGCTCAATGAACCCCAGGAAGGATAGACCCCAAAAGAAAATCAACAAGACATATCATTGTCAAGCTCTCCAAAATCAAAGATAAGGAGACACTCCTGAAAGCAGCCAGGGAAAATGTAAGTGTTACATACAAAGGGAAGCAAGTCAGATTAAGCTCGGATCTCTCAGCAGAAACCATGCAAGCAAGAAGGCAATGGGGAGACATATATAAAACCTTGAAAGACAAAAAAAACCCCTCCAACCAACAATCCTTTATCTAGCAAAGGTATCAATGAAATAGGATAGTGTAATCAAAACATTCGAGGATAAAGAAAAGCTAAGGGATTTTTCCAAAGTCAACCCTGAGCTAGAAAACACCCTAAAGGGAGTTCTGTGGACTGAAAATCAACAAGAACAGACAACAACCAGAGACTGGCATACATGGCAACACATCCCAGAATTAAATCCACAGATGGAAGACTCGGAAACAGAGCAAAACTATAAGACCAAACTCAGAAAATCTGGTAGGTCAGTCTATGATCAAAACAATTACAATATAAATGAAGGTAAACACATAGGAACAGAGATCCAGATGGTGAGAATGTCAGATAGATTAAACGATAAAATGTTGTTTTTGTTGTCAGGTGTCATCGACTCGGAACTGACTCATAGTGACCCCACGCACAGCAGAACGAAACAATGTCCGATCCTGGGCCAACCTCACTACTGCCGCCACACTTGGTGCCATCAATGATGTCACCTGGCTCATCCATCACATTGGGGGTCTTCCTCTTTTTCTCTGACCCTCCACCTTACCCAACATGACATCCTTCTCCAGTGACTGTTCTCTCCGGACAATGTGTCCAAAGTATGAGAGATGAAGCCTAGCCATCTTGGCCTCCAAGGAGCACTCTGGTTGTACTTCCTCCAAAACAGATCTATTGGTACTTTTGGCAGTTCATGGAACTTTCAGTATTATCCCCCAACACCACAACTCAAAGGCATCAATTCTTCTACACTCTTCCTTATTCACTGTTCAGTTTTTGCATCCATAGGAGGCTATTGAAAATACCATGGCTTGGGTCAGGCGCACCTTAGTCCTCAAGCTGACATCTCTGCTCTTCAATACTTTAAAAAGTTCCTGTGCAGCAGATTTGCCCAATGCAATACGTCATCTGATCTCTTGACTGCTGCTTCCGTGAGTGTTGATAGTTGATCCAAGAAGAATGAAGTCCTTGAAAACCTCAATCTCTTCTCCATTGATAAGAATGTTGTTTATTGGTCCAGTGGTGAGGATTTTTGTTTTCTTTACATTAAGTTGTAATCCATACCTAAGGATAAAATAGACTGTACTAAATGGAGAGAAAAGACAATATACTGTAAGGCACCCTCAAACAAAATTAAGACTTGACAACATACCAAGAAAATTAAAATCCAGAAGAAAATGGAAACATTAAAATTATGAGGAAACTCACAAGAAAGAACACAAAAAGCATGAATTCAACAAAGGAAGACACACAGAACAAAGAAATCAGAAAAACCACAAAAAACAAAAACATAATGGCAGCAATTAAGCAATACCTAATGATAATTACACTTAATATAAACAGATTAAATGCACCTCTTAGAGACGAAGAGTAGCAGAATAGATAAGAAAATAACATCTTTCAATATGCTGTCTGCAAAAGACACATCTCACACACAGAGACAAAAACAGATTAGAACTCAAAGGACAGAAAAATTATACCAAGCTAATTGCAATTAAAAATCAACAAGAATGGCAGTACTATTCTCTGTTAAAATAAACTTTCAGGCAAAACCCAGGATAATAGATAAAGATGGACATTATCTCATGATTAAACGGAAAATTGAACAAGATGACAAAACCATGATAATATCTTTGCTCCCAAAGAAAATGCTCCAAAATATGTAAAGCAAACTCTAATAGATTTGAGGAAAGAAATAGATTAATCTAAAATAATACTGGGTGATTTTGATACACCACTTTCAAAAATGAATAGAACCACCAGAAAGAAACTTGACAAAGACACAGGAGAACTAAACAACACAAACAGCGAACTGGACTCATAGATGTGTACAGAGCTTTCGACCCCCCAAGAAGCAAAATACAAAGTCTTTTCCAGTGCCCATGGAACATTCTCCAGAATAGACCATATCTTGGGCCACAAAATAAATCTCCACAAATTTAAAAATATCAAAATACAGGAAAACATCTTCTCAGACCACAGAGCTATCAAATTAGAAATCAACACTAGGAAGACCAAGGAAACCAAGTCAAATACATGAAAACTGAATAACACCCTGCTGAAAAGTGACTGGGTATTAGAAGAAATTAAACGTGAATTCACAAAGTTCTTAGAAACAAATGAGAACAAAAACACAACCTACCAAAAATCTTTGGGACATGGAGAAAGTGGTGCTGAGAGGCCAACTTAATGCAATAAACGCTCACATCCAAAAAATAAGAAAGAACCAAAATTAACACATTAACACAGCATCTGCAACAGAGGGAACCTACAGCCACCAAAAGAAAAGAAATAATAAAGATTAGAGCAGAAATCAATAAGATAGAAAACAGAAAAACTATAGAAACAATCTACAGGACGAGGAGCTGGCTCTTTGAAAGAATTAACAAAATTGACAAACCATTGGCAAAACGAACAAAAGAAAAAGGGAGACGACACAAATAACACGCATTATAAGCCATATAGGTGATGTCACAATGGAACCAAATGAAACCAAAAGAATAACAACACAATACTATGAAGAGTTGAACTCCAACAAATTTGAAACCTTAGAAGAGATGGATACATTTTTAGATAAACATGACCGACTTAAACTTACACACAGTGAAGTAGAAAAATTAAATAGACCCATAACAAAATAATAAATTGATCAGGTCATCAAAAGACTCTCAAGCAAAAAAACTCCAAGCCCAGATGGCTTCACTGGTGAGGTCTATCAAACATTCAGGGAAGAGCTATCACCAACTTTACTCAAATTATTCCAAAAGACAGAGGAGGATGGAAAACTTCCTAATAAATATTATGAAGCAAGTTTATCCCTCCCAGCAAAACCAGGAAAGGATTTCACTAAGAAAGAAAATTATAGACAAATATCCCTCATTAAAAGAATGGGGGAAAAATCGTTTGCAATGACACATCAGACAAGGAATTTATTTCTAAAATATATAGGAAACTACAACACCTCTACAAAAGAAGACAAATAACCCAATTTAAAAAAGGGCACAGGACATGACCAGACACTTCACCAAGGAGAAGATCCAGGCAGCCAACAAACATATGAAGAAATGTTCACGATCACTAGTCATTAGAGAGATGCAAATCAAAACAACAATGAGCTATCATCTCACACAAGCAACAACAGCCCAATATAAGAAAAGGTAGAGAATAAAAAAAATTCTGGTGGGAATGTGGAGAGACTGGGTCACTCCTGTGTTGCTGGTGGGACTGCAAAATGGTCCAATGTATCTGGAAAGCAATATGACATTTCCCAGTGGGTTGGAAATAGAAATACCTTATGATCCAGCAATTCCTCTGCTTAGTATTTACCCACAAGAAATACGAGCTGTAACATGAATAGATGTATGCACACCAATGTTCATAGCAGCATTATTTACAATAACAAAAGCATGGAGACAGCCAAAGTGCCCATCAACCGAAGAATGGTTAAACAAACTTTTGTACATACACACAATGGAATGTTATGCAACCTTGAAGAATAACAAGGAGGCTGCAAGCCACCGCATAACATATATGAACCTTGAGGACATTATGTTGAGTGAAAATAGTCAGTCACAAAAGGAAAAATACTGTATAGGTCCATTACTCTAAAAAATTAAGAAAAATAACCCATACTAAAATGGGCGCAGATTCTTTGATAGCCACTGGGATGTGGGAGGTGGGATGAGGGGCGGGAAGGGAAGGTGGAGCACTGGGTAGGGAATAGTCACTGGATAGTTTGGGTGCTAGGAAGGTGGGCAATATACAAAAAAGGGGGAGGGAAATGGAAGAACAAAGCAGATGGGAGAACATTTAGGCAGGTTTGCATGGGCTAAGTGGGACAGAGGTAAAGAATGATGCATACACAACCTTGGAACAACAGGGCTCTTGGATACAGGGATTGAGACATGGTTGGGATGGGGAAAAGGAGGAAAATAACGTTAAGATGCTTTGCTGTCTTTGGAATCCTGGTTTCCCTGGCATACCATTATAAAATAGACACTTGAGGGGAAGAATAGCAAGTAATATCACCATAGAAAGCTTGTAAGTCCTTCTCCCTATAACTGATTGGAATACCTAAAATGAGGCTACTACGTGCCCAGTGAAGGAGGCTTCCTGTGGAGCCTCTGCATTACATAAGACCGTAGGCATAGGCGGAATCCTGAGTAGCATCCAGAGTCTTCAGAGAAGGGAAATTTTCACTTGAAAGGGCAAGCAGACCAGCCTGGAAAGGCTACAAGAACAAAAGATACTTCTTGAAAGAAAGACGGACAGGAAAAATACAAAACAATATAGGCAGTTCTACTGATTACTACAAGAACAAGAAAGTTGCTTACCCAGGAGACAACAAGGCAAGTAGTCGGGTCCCATCAGAGCAAGCCCCCTTCCAAGACTAAGACTCAATGGGAATTCATGGTTTGATTGGTGTCCATGTTCATCACTGATAAGGGGAAGTGAGGGAAAAATAGAAATGAAATTGCAAACTGAGCCCTACAATGTTCAATAGACTCCTGTGAACCCTGGTGGAGACCTGGTTCACGACTGTGACAAGACCTGGGGACTATTGGGCCCAGTCAGTGACATAGCCACAGAAGACTAGAGTGGAGAGTGAAGCATCCAGCTGATAAGAAGTGAGGGCATATGCACAAGAAGACCTACACTTGCTGATAATACTCACTTGACCTTCCTTCAATGACTGGATGATCAGAGTTCAACTAGAAGAAGAAAGAAGAGGGGGGGAAAAAAGTATTCTGATACAATTTGATGAACTTGACCTACACTTATGAATGCAGTAGCTCAAAAGAGAGAACAAATCTTTACAGCAAGGATCATTCCCACCCCTTCCATACACAGAGTAGACAGGGATGGGCAACTTGGACATTGGCTACTCAAAATGAGAGAAGGGGCGTCAAAGGCAAGAAGTGACTGGCTTACAAGCTTTCAATAGAGAATCTAGATCCAGAGGGCATGGAGGTAGGTAGAATCTCCACTGAGTAGTATCTAATCCAACTAGATGCGGCTGATGAAAGGAAATGTGGATAGGTCTTTTGTGATACAATAGTGATTAATTGTTATCAGGACTGATTGTGAGGTTTAGAAATGTAAAGTTAGACATTTTGTAGCAAGGATGGAAGTGATTAACTTTGCAATCAAGGAGTGGAGATCTCTTGGACCATCAAGGAGAAGAGTGAAGAGCTGGACCTTATCCAGAGAAGCAGTGATGCTAGAGATAGAGGCAGAGACAACGATGTGGAGAGATGGAGCAGCTAGAGACTTTAGATCCAGAGAGAGAGAGAAGCTGTTTGCTGATGACCATGGGGGCAGACTTGCAGGATATACCCTTTGGTTGGTTGATGATGCATGCAGGAGATTGTAACCATGACAATGAAAAGATACATGATAGGCTGAATGTAAAACTAATGTTCTCCCATGTAAACCATGACATAATTCACAACAAAACATTTAAAAAATAAAATAGTAATGTCAAAAATGGGCAAATACCAAAATAGATATGCAAGTTTGAGGAGGCCAGGTAAAACGCAGGATACAATAGACTGTCTTAAATGGAGGAAAAATTAGTAGACTAAGGAGCTCTGGTAGCGTAGTGGTTACGAATCGGGCTGCGAACCTTAAGGTCAGCGGTTCGAAACTACCAGTCGCTCCGCGGGAGAAAGATGAGGCTTTCTACTCCCGTAAGGATTTACACCCTCAGAAACCCCGTACAGGGTCGCTATGGGTCGGAACTGACTCGAAGGCAATTAACAACAATTAACAACAACAACAATAGGATAACTTCAAGAAAGTTAATACTTAACAGCTAACCATGAAAATGAAGATCCAAGTAGAACAAAGAAACATTAAAACTAAGAAGAATCTGACAAGAAATAGCACAAAAAACATGAACTCAGCACAAGGTGTTAAGAACAAAAAAAAGAAGAGCACCACAAAAAATTAACATAATGATGGCAATTAATTCATACCTGTCGATATTTACACTAAACGTCAATGGATTAAATGCACCAATAAAGATCAAATTATCATTGGAAGATTCAGGAAAGAGGCAGGGTATAAATCAACATGCAAAAATCAGTTGGTTGCTATGTACCAATAATGACAGCACTTAAAAGAACATTAAGACAGCAATACTATTTACAATAACCACCCAAAGAATGAAATATCTAGGAATCAGTGTAACCAGAGAAACATAGAACTTACAATTAGAAAATTATAAAATACTGCTACAAGAACCGAAAAGAGACTTACAGAAATGGAAGAATATACCATGCTTATGGATAGGAAAATTCGATATTGTGAAAATATCAATATTATCAAAAGTAATCTATACATAAAATGCAATCTCTATCCAAATTCAAAAACCATTCTTCAAAGAGATGGAAAACAACTATTACAAATGTTATATGGAAAAGAAAGTGACCCAAGACAAGTGCTTAAGAAGAAGAATAAAGTTGGAAGACTCTCACTCCCTGATTTCAAAATTTACTACACAGCTACAGTGGTCAAAACAGCTTGGTACTGGTACAATGAAAGATACTTTGATAAATTGAACAGAATTGAGAATTCAGAAATTAACCCAAGCACATACAGCCAACTGAATTTGACAAAGTGCCTAAGTATATTGCATGGGGAGGAGATAGTCGTTTCAAAAGATGGCACTGGCAGAACTGGAAAGCAATATGAAAAAGATTTATAGAAGAACTTTACCTCATGCCCTATACAAAAACCAACTTGGCATGGATTAAATACCTAAATGTGAATCCCAGAAATATAAAAGACATTAATGAAAAAACAGGGACAAATGTGAGGGCTCTAATGCAGGGCACACACAGACTAAAAAACATTGTGAAAATTACACAAACAAAAATAGACAAAATAGATGAGTGGAACAAACTAAAAATTAAAAACTTATGTGCATCAGAATACTTCATCAAAAGAGTAAAAAGGGAGCCCACAGAATGGGGAAAATTGTCTTACAACAATGCATCTGAAAATGGACTAATTTATAAAGATGAGGCTTTCTACTCCCGTAAAGATTTACACCCTCGGAAACCCTGTACAGGGTCGCTATGGGTCGGACCCGACTCGATGGCACTTAACAACAACAACAACAAATAAAATATTTAGGAAACCACAACACCTCAACAAGAAAAAGAAAAATAACCCAATTAAAAAATGGGCACAGGACATGAACAGACACTTCACCAAGGAGGTGTCTGGGACAGCCAAGAAACATGAAGAAATGATCACAATCACTAGCCATTAGAGAGATGAAAACCAAAATAACAACGAGATACCATTGGAAACCAGCAATAACATCAAAGATCAAGAATCTGGAAGATAATAAATTCTGGCGAGGATGCAAAGAGACTGGGACCCTCCTACATGGCTGGTGGGAATGCAAAATGGTCCAACCACACTGGAAAACAGCATGGCACTTCCTCAGAAAGTTGGAAATAGAAATACGTTATGATCCTGCAATATGTGTACTTGATATTTATCTACAAGAAATATGAGCCATATCACGAGTAGAATATACACATGAATGTTTGTAGCAGCACTATTTACAATGGTAAAATTTTGGAGGCAACATAAGTGCCCATCAATGAAAGAATGGATAAACAAATGTTGGTACATACACACAATGGAATATTAGGCTTCCTGGAAGAATAACACGGAAGCTGCAAGCCACTGAGTAACAGGGATGAACTTTGAGGACATTATGCTGATTGAAATTACTCAGTCACAAAAGGAGTAATACTGTATAGTACCATTATTGTAAAGGCTTAAGAAAAAGTACTCACACTAAAAAGTAATATATATATTTGTATTTGTATTTGTTGGTTACTGGGGTATAGGGTGTGTGGTGAGGGGAAGGTGGAACGCAAGGTAAGGAATAGACTCAAGATAGTTTTTGTGCTGGTGGGAGCAATACACTAGAAGAGGGAGGTGAATAGAAGAACAAGGAGGATGGGAGAATATTTTGTCAGCTTTTCATGGGCTAAATGGGATATGAGGTAAACAGTGATGTATGATCAAACTTGGAACAACAGGGCTCTGTGATACAGAGATTGAGACATATTTTGAAAGGGTAAAACAGGGGAAATAATGTTAAGATGCATGGCTGTATTTTGAATCTTAGTTTACCTTGCCTAATACTGTAAAATAGACACTTGAGGGAGAGAGAATGGAATAACCAGAAACATCACCATAGAATGCTTGTAAGTCCGTCTTTAGCCTGTAACTGATTGGAATACCTAAAATGGGGTTAGAACTTTCCCAGTTAAGGAGGTTTCCCGTGGAGCCTTTGCATTGCATGAGATCATAGTTGGGATTCGGATCCCCATCCAGAATTTTCTGAGGTGGGAAATTTACACTTGAAAGGACAAGCAGACAATCCTGCAGCACCTAGCACCTAGAAGAACATAAGATAGTTATTGAAAGAAACACGAGCAGGAAAAAAAACAAAACAAAACAATAATGGCAGTCTGTTTGACTACTACAAGAGCAAGCAAGTTGTTTGTCTGGGAGCCATCAAAGAAAACAGTCGGGTCACCTCATGGTGACCTTCCAAGGCTGACACTCAAGGGGAATATGGGAGCAGGCATTTGATATGGGAGCAGGTTGTAACATTGGTGGAAGTGGGGAATAAACAGCAATGAAGTTGTGAGCTAAGTCCCACCATGTTCAACAGACTCTGTCCACCTGGATTGAAACCTGTTTGTCCAGCAGTATGGAAAGACCTGGGGATTCCTGGACCCAGGGTCAGAGACATGGACACAGAGGACTAGAGCACTGAGTGAAACATCCAGCTAATATGAAGTGAGGAAAGATGCACAAGAACACCCATACTTGCAGATAGCCCTGATTTGACCTGACTTCACTGGCTTGATGATCAGAACTCTACTAGAAGAAAAAAGAGGGGGAAAAAAGTAATCCACTACAATTTTATTAACTTGACATATACTTATGGATGTAGTAACTCAACAGAGGAAATAAATCTTTACGGCAATGATCATTCCCTCCCCTTCGGTACACAGGGTTGATAGGGATGGGCAACTTAGACATTGGCTATCCAAAATGGGTGTGGGGAGGGCTACAAAGGTACAAAGTGACTGGCTTGTAAGCTTTTAAGAGGGAACCTAGTTCCAGAGGGTTGCTGGGAATGTAGAATCTAGTTCCAGAGGGTTCAGGGGAATGTAGAATCTCCACTTAGTGGTTTCCAACTTGTCTGGATGGGTCTGGTGAAAGGAGACAGGAATAAGTCTCTTGTGGTTCAATAGTGAATCATTGCAATCAGGATTGATTGTGAGTGTTACCAATGCAAAGGTAGATGTTTTGTAACAAAAGAAGGCTAGTAGCTGATCTTGCAGTCCAGGAGCAGAAGACTCTGGGACCATCAAGGGAGAGCAATGCAGTGTGGGTCCCTATCCAGAAAATCAGTGACACCAGAGATGGAGACAAATAGGATGAAGTGGAGAGATTGAGCTGCTGGGGACTGTGGACTCAGGGAGGGAGAAGGGCTGTGTGCTGATGGCTAGGGAGCAGCATGAGTGGCGTGCCCTTTAGTTATTTAAATGAATGTATATTACTACGTGCTTGGGTGTACATAAAAACAAACAAACAAGCAAACGAAAAAAAAAAGAGGTAATGGAAGCAAATGCTGTTGAATGAAAATTCATGGAGGGGATAGTAATAATTGTAATCAAACAAAATATGATAAGATGAATGTAAAGTTGATGTTCTCCCATATAAACTATCACCCAATTCACAATTAAAAAAAAAAAACAAAAACTGAAGAATTTTTAAAATTAAATAGAAAATACCAAGCTAATTGTAATAAAAAATGTGTGTGAGTGGCAATATTAATTTTTGACCAAATAAACTTAAAGACAAGAAACCATAATAGGAGTCAAAGAAGGGAATTTACTCATGGTCAAAGGATCAACTAAACAAGAGAGCATAATCATAATTGACATCTGTGCACCCAATAAAACAGCCCATAAATACATAAAACAAAATCCAGCAGAAATGAAGAAAAAGATACACCACTCTACAGTAATACTAGGAAGTGTTTTTGATGTTTTTTTTTTTTAATATATATATATATATTAATTTTTTTTGTGAATTGAGTGAAAGTTTACAGGGCAGAGCATCAGTTTTACATTCAACAAATAATACAACTTGTTTCATTACAATGATTATAATCTCCTCCATGTACCACCAGTTAACAGTATTTCTCTCTATTCATTTTACTCCTTTATTTTATTTTAATTTTTTTAAACACTCAGGGCTTTCTGATGGTAAGCTCTCAATCCTTCTCTTTCCATGAATCCAGAGTCCTCAGATGCTCCCTCTGTCCATGTCCCCATCTCTGCCTCCATCTCTGTTGTCACTGCTTCTCTGGATAATGTCCCACATTCCACTAATGCTCTCTGTTACTGGACTGTAAGATTAACTACTCCCCTATTTATGTTAAAAATCTTCTACCTTTATCATTGTGAAAGTCGCAATTAGTCATGATAAAAATTATTCACTATTTTTTTTAAAATAAATGTTTTATTGTGTATTGTGTGCTAGTTTACATGGGAGAACATTTGTTTTACATTCATACTATAATACATCATTTCATTGCCACAGTTACCATCCCGTCTATGCATCATCGCCCAACCATAAAACAGCACTAAATGGGAACTTAGGGAAACAATACAATTTATAATAGCCAACAAAATAGGATTAAATAATCAGGAACAAATCTATGCAAAGAAACAAAAGATACATACAGGGATAATTATAAAACACTGCCACAAGAAACCAAAATATATTTATAAAAATGAAAGAATATACCAGGCTTATGCATATGAAGACTTTACATTGTGAAAATGTGAATACTGCTCAGCACAATCTACAGATAAAATACAATCCAAATCCAGATTACAGCAATATTCTTTTTAAAAAAAAAAAAAAAAAAGGAAATATGATAACAATCTTTGTAAGGAAAGAGAAGAGACCTCAGAGAAGCAAAGCACTGCTTAGAAGAAGAACAAAATGTGAGGCTTCTCACTTCCCGAATTCAAAATTTACTACACAACTACAGTGGTCAAAACAGCATGGTATCAGTACAAAGATAGATACATAAATCAATGGAACGGAATTGTGAACCCAGAAGTAAATCCATGCACATAGAGTGAATTGATCTTTCACAAAGGGATGAAATACATTAAATGAGGAAGAGATAATCTCTTCAACAAATGGTGTTGGCAAAGCTGGAATTCAATTTCTAAAGGATTGACCAAGACCCATATCTCATACCACATACTAAAACTAAGTTAACATGGGTTACAAACCTAAATGTAAATCCTAAAACTATAAAGGTCAAAATTAAGGGTTCTAATACACATAGACTATCAAACACTGCAAGAAACACACAAACAACAGAAACCATAATAGGTGTCTGGGACACACTAAAAGTTAGATACTTATTCTTGTTGTTATGTGCTGTGAAGTCAGTTCCTACTCCTAGTAAATGTGTACAGGGTTTCCGAGGCTGTACATCTTTATGGGAGCAGAAAGCCTCATCATTCTCCCATGGAACATCTGGTAGTTTTGAACTGCTGTCCTTGAGGTTAGCAACCCGATTTGTAACCACTATGCTACCAGAGCTCCTGGTGCATCAAAGATTTCACCAAAAAGTAAAAAGTGAACCCACAGAGTGGGAAAATTTTATTGCAATGACATATTACAAGAGAGTCTAATCTATAAAATTTATAGGAAAAGTCCACACCTTTAGAAGAAAAAGCCAAATAACTCAAATAAAACTGGCCACAACATATAAACAGACTTTATAAAGGAAAACATTCAGGCAACCAACAAACATATGAGGAAATGTTCACTATCATTAGCCATTAGAGAGATGCTAATCAAAACAACAATGACCTATCATCTCTCATAGCATTAACATAAAGTTAAAAACAGCAGAGGACAACAAATGATGGCAAGAATGTGCAGAGACTGGGGCCCTCTTAATTTGCTTGTGGGACTGAAAAATGGTTCAACCACTCTGGGAAATATGTTTCCTCATAAATACTGAACTAGAAATACCTTATTATCCAGGAATTCCTCTACCTCATATATATCCACAAAAAATAATAATGAAAATACAAATAGATTTAAGCATGCCAATGTTCATTGAAACATTATTCAGAATAACAAAATGATGGAGACAGCCTAAATGTCCTTCAATGGAAGAATGAATAAACAAACTTAGGTACACATAAAATGGAATAGTATGCTACCTTAAAAAAAATAAATAAAAATGGAGCTGCAAAACACCTCATAACATGGGTGAATCTCAAGGACCTTATGCTAAGTGAAATGAGTCCATCATAAAAGGACAAATATTGTGAAAGTTTAAGAAAAGGGAGAGGGGGCTTGACGTTGGATCGAAGAGAAGTACAATGAAGATTGCTGTCAGCAATAACACAGAATATCAGACAAAGCAGGTTCAGAGAATCTGCTAAGAGAAATCTGAACCACATAAAAATGAATATTTAGAAAGTTTGAAGGCTTACAGTTAGTGGAAATTGTAGCAAAAATCTGTAATTACAAACTACAGTATAGTATCCAATTTGCGTCTTTTGGTCTTTTGCTATTGCTATTTTTGTGTGTGTGTGTGTTTCCCCACATTATTTTTAGAGGGCTCTGTCTCTCCCTACATTATCCAAGAAAAGACAGAAATTGGGGTCATATAATCAAGCTACAATCACATCCTATAAAAACCAACCATCCAGGCAAGAACCAATATAAGTAGTCATACACCAGAAAGGCAGCCAACAAGTGTAGCAGTTTCCCAGAGTTGAGTAATAAGAAGAGTGCAAAGGGAAGCCCATCTCCTCGTCATGTCTACCTGGAGGCAAATATAAAGCATAATAAAATACTAAAACATGCACTCATCTAAGTATTAAGGTCAAAGCTAACTACTGAATATGACCAAGAAACAGATGAGTATCTCTGCACATGTCCAGAAAAAAAAAAATAGAGTGACTGAGACAAAAGATATATAGGTAGACCTAGACTCCATATTGGAAGGAAGACAGGCTTTGGAAACGCCTGAGAAGGAATTCCAGAAAATGGTTAATGAAATCTATCAAAACACTTTACAGAGGAGGTGAGAAAAATAGGGACGAAGTCTGTACAGTGCTTCAGGAATAATCAAATAATATAAATACAACATTGGCAACAATTAAAAGCTTACAAAAAGAGGCTCAAACGATTAATAATAGAATATCAGAAATGGACAATACACTGAAATGGCAAAAAAGTAGAAATGAAGACATGGAAGCCAGTAGTAAAGAGCTGGAAGACAAATCTCTCAATGCTACTATGATAGAAGAGCAAGCAGAAAAAGTTTAAAAAAATCTGAAGAAATTCTAAGATTCATGTTGGACAGCATGAACAGGAATAATTTCAGAATTATTAGCGTTTTGGATGACAATTGACAGAGGAAATAGTTGAAGAGTTTCTGGAAGAAAATTTCCCTAACATCATGAAAAATGAAAAGATAAGCATTCAAGAAGCTCAAGGAAGTATAGCTCAAGGAAGGAAGATACGCATTCAAGAAAACAAGGAATGATAGACCTCAAAAGAAAATCAGCAAGATATATGATAATCAACCTCTCCAAAATCAAAGATAAGGAGAGAATCCTGAAAGCTGGTAAGGAATAGAAAAGTGTTATATACGAAGGCAAGAAAGTCCAATTAAGCTCAGATTGCTCAGCAGAAACCATGCAGGCAAGAAAGCAATGGGGAGACATATACAAAATTCTAAAAGAAATAAAAAAAAGCAAACCAAGATTCCTCTACACAGCAAACTTGTCAATCAAATATGACAGTGTAATCAAAACAATTGAGGAATAACAGAAGTAAAGGGTTTTTTTCCAAAGCCAATCCTGCACTGCAAAACATCATAAAGGGAGTTCTGTGGAGAGAGAACAAACAAGAACAGACACCAACCAGTGACTGACATAAGCGTCAGCACCACCTGGAACTCAATCAACAAATGGGAGTCGAGAAAAAAACACACAAAACAATGAGAACCAATTGAGAGGTCTGGAAGGCCAGTGTATGATCAAAACAATTATAATGTGAAAGAAGGTAAACATATAGGAACAGAGATCCAGGTGGTGAGAAGGTCAGGTAGATTACAGGATAAAATAGACTTTTTAAATTGAGGAAAAAGTTAATAGAATATAAGGAAAGCTCAAAAGAAAATTAATATTTCACAACATACCAAGATAAAGATAATCCAAGAACATGGGAACATTAAAATTTTAAAGAGACTGACAAGAAAGAACACAAAAAACAAGAACTTAGCACAAGAAGGCATTCAAAACAAAGAAACCAGCAGCACCAAACAACAACAACAAAAACCAAAAACAGACAAACAAAACATATTGTCAGCAATTAATCAATACCTATTGATAATTACACTGAATGTAAATGGATTAAATGACACAGTTAAGAGACAGACAGTGGTTTGCAGAATGGATACAAAAGCATGATCCTTCTATATGCTGTCTGCAAGAGACACACCTTACACACAAAGACAAAAACAGACTAAGAGTAAAAAGATGGAAAAAAATATACTAAGCTAAATGAAATAGAAAACTAACAGAAGTGGCAATAATAATCTATGATTAAATAAATTTTAAGGCAAAATCCAGCATAATAGATTATGATGGACATTTTCTCATGATTAAAGGGTCAATTGAACAAGATGACATAGCCATAATAAATATCTATGCTCCCAATGAAAGAGTTCCAAAATATATAAAGCAAAATTTAATAGATTTGAAGAAAGAAATAGGCAAACTATTCAATAATAGTGGGCGATTTTAACATACCACTTTCAAAAATGAATAGAACAACCAGAAAGAAACTCGACAAAAACACAGAGGAACTAAACAATACAATTAGTCAACTTGAACTCATGCATGTGTATAGAGCATTCACCCCAATAACAGCACAATACACGTTCCTTTCCAGTGTGCATGGAACATTCACCAGAATGGAACACATGTTAAGACATAAAACAAGCCTCCATATATTTATAAGCATAAAAATACTACAAAGTACCTTCTCAGACCACAATGTTATAAATTTAAAAATCAACAAAAGGAAGGCCAAGGAAATACTATCAAATAAATGGAAACTGAATAACACCCTGCTGAAAAGCGAGAGGTTAGTAGAAAAAATAAAATATGAATTCACAAAGGTCTTAGAATCAAATGAGAATAAAAACACAACATACATAATCTTTGGGACATGGCAAAAGCAGTGGTGAGAGGACAGTTTATTGCAATAAATGCACACATCCAAAAAGAAGAAAGAACCAAAATCAATGTATTAACACAACATTTCCAATAACTAGAAACAGACCAGCAAAGAAAACCTACAGTCAACAGAAGAAAGGACATATTAAAGATTTGAACAGAAATAAACGAGACCGAAAATAGAAAAACTATGAAAAGAAGCAATAGGACAAGAAACTAGTTCTTTGAAAGAATTAATAAAATCGACAAACCATTGAAAACCTAACAAAAGATAAGAGGGAGAAGGCACAAAAGCACACATAAAACCATATGGGTAATGTCACAATTGAAAGAACAGTAATAACAAGTATAATAACAGAATATTTTGAAGAATTGTACTCCAATAAATTTGAAAACTTAGAAGAGATGGATACATTTTTAGAAAACCGTGACCTACCTAAACTTACATAGAGCAAAGTTGAACACTTGATCAGATCTATTATAGAACAAGATATTAACCAGATGTTCAAAAAACTCCCAACAAAAATATCTAAATTTCCAGATGGTTTCACTGGTGAGTTTTATCAAACATTCAGGGAATAGCTGTCACCAATTCTATTCAAATTATTCTAGAGTATAAAAGAGGATGTAAGACTCCCTAATATATTCTATGAAGCAAGCATAATCCTCATACTAAAACCAGGAAGGACAACACTAAGAAATAAAATTATAGACCATTATCCCTCATAAACATAGAGGCAAAAATTCTCAACAAAATACTAGCCAACAGAGTACAGCAACACATACAAAAAAAACACATTGTGATCAAGTGGGATTCATATCAAGAATACAAGCATGGTTCAATATTAGAAACAAAGTGAATGCAATCCACCATATATAAGAAGCAGAAAATGATCACATAATAATATCAATTGATTCAGAAAAGACATTTGGTAAAATCCAACAACCATTCCTGATAGAAACACTCAACAAATTAAAAATTGAAGGAAAATTTCTCAACATAATTAAGAGCATATATACAAAACCAAAAGCCAACGTTACTCTCAATAGAGAGAAACTGAAATCCTTCCCCTTGAGAACAGGTACCAGAAAAGGATGTCTTTTATCACCACTCCTATTCAATATTGTTTTAGAAGTATAGCCAGAGTTAAAAGACAAGATAGGGAAATTAAAGGCTTTCAAATTGGCAAAGAGGAAGTAAAACTCTATTTTCAGATGATATTATCCTTTAGATAGACATCCACAAAGACGCAGTAAAAAGAAATACTGGAACTCATTGGAAGATTCAGCAAAGTAGCAGGGTACAAGATCAACATACAAAAATCAGTTGGATTCCTCTATGCCAATAATGACAACACTGGGGAAAAAAAAAAAAAAAAAGTAGGAAAGCAATACCATTTACAATAGCCATCCAAAGAATGAAATATTTAGGAATAAATGTAACCAGAGAAATAAAGGAACTATACAAAGAAAAATACAAAATACTACTACAAGAAACCAAAAAAAAAAAAAAAACAACAACAAAAAAACCTTTAAAAATGTAAGACTATACCATGCTCCTTGGTAGAAAAACATAACATTGTGAAAATGCCATACTACCCAAAGCAATCTACACATATAACACAATCCCAATTAAAATTCAAATGACATTCTTTAGAGAGATGGGAAAAAAAGAAAAAAAAAAAACAATTACAAACTTTATATGGAAAGGAAAGAGACCCTTGATAAGCAAAGCACTGCTTAAGAAGACCAAAGTTGGAGGCCTGGCACTCCCTGAATTCAGATCTTACTACACGGCAAGAGTGGTCAAAATAAAAGATACATAGATCATTGGAACAGAATTGAGAATCTAGAAGTTAACCAATAATCACACAGCCAACTGGTCTTTGAAAAAGGGCCAAAGTACATTGAGTGGGGAAGACATAGTCTATTTAACAGATGGTGGATATCGATATATAAAAGGTTGAAAAAAGACCTTTCTCTCACCCCATACAAAAAAAAAAAAAAAACAACTCAGCTTGGATTAAAAATCTAAATGTGAATCCCAAAATTATAAAGACCTTCAATGAAAAAATTGGGACAAATTTGAGTTCTCTAATCCAGGGCACACATAGACTACCAAACATTATGAAAATTGCACAAATAAAAGAAGACAAAGTAGATGATTGGGATATTCTAAAAATTAGAAATGTATGTGTATCAAAGGATTTCACCAAAAGAGTAAAAAGGGAGCCCACAGAATGGGGAAAAAATCCTTTGCAATGTCATATCAGGCAAGGAACTAATTTTTTAAAATCAATAGGAAACTACAACACCTGTGCAAGAAAAAGACAAGTAACCCAATTAAAAAATGACAGAGGACATGAACAGACAATTACCCAAGGAAGACATTCGAGTAGCCAACAAGCGTATAAAGAAATGTACCAACAAACATATGAAGAAATATTCATGCTCATAAATCATTAGAGAGATGTGAATCAAAACAACAAAGATATCTCACAGCAGCAAAAAGAGTGAAGTTTACAAATGCAGAGGATAATAAATGCTAGCAAATTGTGAAGAGACTGAAAACCTCCTACTTTATTGGTATGAATGCGAAATGGTCCAATCACTCTGGAAAAATGTATGGTGCTTCCTCAGAAAGTTTGAAATAGAGGTGACATATGATACACCAATTCCTCTATTTAGTATATATACACAAGAAATATGAACCATAACACAAGTAGAAATATGTACACCAATGTTCATAGCAACACTATTCACAATAGCAAAAAGATGGAGACAGCCTAAATGCCTATCAATTGATAAACAAATTTTGGTACATACGCACAATGAAATATTATACTACCATGAAGACTAACAAGGAAACTGTAAGCCACCACATAACATGGATGAACCTTGAAGACTTTATGCTGAGTGAAATTAGTCAGACACAAAAGGACAAATATTGTATAAAACCAATATTGTAAAAGCTTAAAAAAACAATACCCATACTAAAAGGGGGGAAAAACAAACAAACAAAAAAACCCCACAAAACTTTGTTGCTTACCAGTAAGTGTTGGAAGGAAGGCTTTGAGAGGTAGAGGGAGGTGACAACAGAGAACAAGGTTGAGGGCAGACACATCATAGTTTGAGTGTTGGGCAGGGCAAGACACAAGAATGGGGTAGGAGGTGAAATAACAAGATAGATAGGGGAACTCTGAGATAAGTTGGACTAGGCTATATGGGACAATCTTGGAACAATAGGGCTTTATGATACAAGGATTGAGGAATAGTCTGAAGAGGGGAACTGATATAAGATGCTTGGCTGTCTTATGAATATTGATTGGGATAGAAAGAATGTCAGGAAACATGATTACAGAAAGCTTGTATGCCTGTCTTCACCCTATAACAGATTGGAATACATAAAAGGGGTTCTCGAACTTGCCCCAAAATAGGCCTCTTGCAGAGCCTAGGCAGTGCACAGGACCTTAGGTGAAATCCTGAGCCCCATCCAGAACCTTCTGAGATGGGACGTTCCTACCAGAAAGGATTTGCACACTACCCTGGATCAGCTAAAGCGACAGAAGATACATCTTCAAAGAAAGATCATCAGGAAAAACCCAAGCAAAAATGGCAATATGATGACCTAGTACAAGGATAAGAAAGTTGTTCACAAAGAAGCCATAAAGGCAATCAATCAAGCCTTTAGTTCAAGCCCCTTTCTAAGACTGAATATCCAACAGAATACATGAGTAGGCATGTATGCTTACTGGTTATCACATTGGTCTACTGGAAAGTGGAATAGTGGAAAGTCAGAAATGAAGAAATGGGCTTTCAACCATGTTACATTGACTCCAGTTGTCCTGGAGATGAGAGAGAGAAGAGGATGGGCTGGTTGGTCCAAAGTGAGTTGAGACCTGAGGTCACTTCAGCCCATGGACAAGGCCATAGCCACAGAAGTCTAGAACTAAGAGTGAAACATCCAGCTGATATGAAGTGAGGGGAGATGCACAAGAAAACCCAAAACTGAAGATAGTATCCATTTGACCAAGCCTCAATGGCTTGATAATCTGATCTCGACTCATTCTTGTTGTTGTTAGGTGCCATCGTGTTGGTACCAACCCATAGCGACATTATGCACAGCAAAAAGAAACACTGCCTGATCCGGAGTCAACATCACTACTGTTGCTACGCTTGAGACCATAAATGCTGTCACTTGGCCAAACCATCCGATTGGGAGTATTCCTCTTTTTCTCTGAACCTCCACCTTACCAAACAGGATATCCTTCTACAGTGACTGGTCCCTCCTGACAATATGTCCTAAGTATGAGAGACAAAGTTTGGCCATCTTGGCCTTGAAGAAGCACTCTGGCTGCATTTCTTCCAAAACACAGCTATTGGTTCTTTTGGCAACCCATGGAACCTTCAATAATCTCCTCCAACACCATAACTCAAAAGCATCCCTTCTTCAGTGGTCATCCTATTCACCATCCAGCTTTCGAACGCATATGAGATTATTGAAAATACCATGGCTTCGGTCAGGCACATCTTAGTTTTGAAGCTGACATCCTTCCGCTTCAACACTTTAGAAAGATCTTGTGCAGCAGATTTGCCTAATGCAACAAGTCCTTTGATTTCTTGACTGCTGCTTCCGTGAGTGTTGATAGTTGATTCAAGAAGAATGAAGTCCTTGACAACTTCAGTCTTTTCTCCATTGATAGGAATGTTGTTCATTGGTCCAGCGATGGTGATTTTTGTTTCCTTGACATTGAGATGTATTCCGTACCGAAGGCTGTGCTCTTTGATTTTCATCAGTAAATATTTTAAGTCTTTTTCACTTTCAGCAAGGAAGATTGTGTCATCTGCATATTGCAGGTTGTTAATGAGTCTTCTCCCTCTTCTGATGCCACATTTTTCTTCATAGAACCCAGCTTCTCGGATTATTTGCTCAGCATACAGGTTGAATAAGTATGGTGAAAGAACACAACCTT
>NW_006408982.1:893135-912676 GCF_000296735.1 Chrysochloris asiatica
TTGGTCTTTAGTGTTTAATGTATCAAATCTGTTCTTCAGATGATCTCTAAATTCAGGTGGGATATATTCAAGGTCATATTTTGGCTCTCATGGACTTCTTTTCATTTTCTTTTGCTTCAGTTTGAATTTGCATATGAGTAATTGATGGTCTATTCCAAAGTCTGCATCTGGCCTTGTTTTCACTGATGATATGGAACTTTTCTATTGTCTTTTTCTACAGATGTAGGCGATTTGATTTCTATATATTCCATCTGGTGAGGTCCATGTTTATTGTCGTCTCTTATGTTGTCTAAAGAAGGTATTTGAAATGAACAAATCATTGGTTTTGCAGAATTCTATCATGCATTCTCTAGCATCCTTTCTATTACGAAGGCCATATTTTCCAACTACTGATCCTTCTGCTTTACTCCCTACCTTTACATTCCAATCACCTGTAATGATCAATACATCTTCATTACGTGTTTGATCAATTTCAGTTTGAAGAAGTTGATAGAATTCTTCTATTTTGTCCTCACTGGCTTTAGTGGTTGGTGCATAAATATTAATAATAGTGGTATTAACTGGGCTTCCCTGAAGATGAGTGGATATTATCTTATCACAGACATTGTTGTACTTCATGACTGATCTGGATAGCTTCTTTTTGACAACACCATTCCTTCTCAATTTGTCATTTCTGGCATATTATACCATGTGGTTGTCAAATTCAAAATTGCCAATACCAGTCCATTTCTGTTCACTAATACCTAAAATATCTATGTTTATGCATTCCTTTTGCTTTTTGACAACTTACAATTTTCACAGATTCATACTTCGTACATTCCATGCTCAGATTTTCAATGGATGTTTACAACTGTTTCTCTTCGTTTTGAGTTGTGCCACATCAGCAAATAAGTTCCTGTGGGCTTTTCTCCCAAGGGCTTTACTCCATTTGCATCATCACAGTCAATTCTACTTTCCCAGTCACATTTTGAGTGACTTACTGCCTCAAGGGTTCATTTTCTGTCACTATATCTGACAGTGTTTCTCTGCTATTCATAAGGTTTTTAGTGACTAAATATTCTGAAGTAGTTTGTCATTCTTTCATCTTATTCTGTCTTTGTCTGGAAGCTCATCTGAAACCTGTCCACCATGGGTGACCCTGCTGGTATTTAAAATACTGGTGGCATAGTTTTCAGAAACACAACAACTCACAAGCCACCACAGTATGACAAACTGACAGATGAGTGGTGGCCATTTGCTTTTAAGTGGAAACTCGACTAGAGGAAGTTAAAAATTAAAATAAAAAATTCAAAAAAACACAATTTTGTTTTTTAATGTTTTATTATGAATAACATGTTAGTTTATATGGGAGAATATTAGTTTTACATTCATCCAATCATATATCTTTTCATTGCCATGGTTACAGTCCACTCCATGCATCATCAACAAACCAAAAGGTATACACTACAAGCCTGCTCCCCAGTCTTCAGCACACAGCTCCTCTTCCTCTCTGTGTCTAAAGTTCTCTACTGCTCCATGTCTCCACATCATCATCTCTGCCTTCATCTCAGGCATCACTGCTTCTCTGGGTAGGGTCCCACTCTCTGGTCTTCTCCATTGATGGTCCCAGGGACCTCCGCTCCTAGACTGAAAAGTTAATTACTCCCCTCCTTGCTATAAAACATCTACCTTTACATTTCCAACCCTCACAGGCAGCCCTGATAAAAATTATTCACTGTTGTATCAAAAGAGACCATCCGCATTTCATTTCATCAGCCTCACCTAGGCAGATTGGATAATACTCAGTGGAGATTTTACCTTCCTTAACACCGTCTGAGTCTAGGTTCCCTCTTGAAAGCTTGTAAACCAGTCACTTCTTGCCTTTGTAGTCCCCCCATTTTGGGTAGCCAATGTCCAAGTTGCCCATCACTGTCTACTCTGTGTATGGAGAGGGTGGGAATGATCCTTGCTGTAAGGATTAGTTCCCTCTTTTGAGTTACTGCATCCATAGGTGTAGGTCAATTTCATCAAATTGTATCAGATTATTCTTTTTTTCCTCTTCTTTCTTCTTCTAGTTGATTTCTGATCATCAAGTCATTGAAGCCAGATTAAGTGGGTATTATTTGCAAGTGTGGGTGTTCTTATGCATATGTCCTCTCTTCTTACTAGCTGGATGCTTCACTCCCACTCTAGTCCTCTGTGGCTATGTCATTGACTCTGGGCCCAAGAGTCCCCACGTCTTGTCTTACAGCTGGCCAACCAGGTATCCACCCGGGTTCACAGGAGTCTATTGAACATTGTAAGGTTTAGCTTGCAGCTTCATTGCTGTTTTTTCCTCACTTCCCCTTATTGGTGACAAGTGTGGTTACCAATCAGAGTGTGTATTCCCATTGAGTCTTAGTCTTGGAAGGGAGTTAAACACACACACACACACACAATTTTTGATCAAGGAAATGAGGGTAAATTGCTACAATTTGATGAACTTGATTTATACACATGTACTTGGTGGTGGTGGTAGGTATGTGCTGTGGAGTTGATTCCAACTCATAGCAACCCTGTACAGGGTTTCCAAGGTTGTAAATCTTTACAGGAACAGAACAGCTGGTAGTTTCAAACCGCTAACCTTGCGGTTCGTAGCCCGATTCATAACCACTATGCTACCCGAGCTCCTTGTATTAGTTCAAAATATCAACAGCGAGGAAAGGAGTCTTCATATCAAGTATTAATGTGATTCCATCTGTATACAGGGTAGATAAGGACAGTTGACTTAGTCATTAACTACCTATAATGATGGGGCAAAAAAGGCTGCAAGCACCTGGCTTAAAAATTTTCAAGAGGGAGTTTAGTTTAAAGTGTGAGCCTGGGAGATAGAGTCCCCACTGCAAAGTTTCCATCTTGATTAGATGGGTCTGGTAAATAGATGGGGATAAGATTCTTATGATTCAATAGTGAATAACTTTCATCATGACTAATTGTGACTATCACAATGGTAAACATAGAAGTTTTATAACAAAAATGGGGAAGTAGTTAGTCTTACACGCCATAAACTGAGGACCCTAAGACCATTAAGGGAGAAGAGGACAAGCAGAATGCAGGACATTATCCAGAGAAACAGAAACACCAGAGATAGAGACAGAGATGGGGTTATTGAGAAAGGAAGCATCTGAAGACTCTAGATTCGTGGAAAGAGAGTGATTGAGAGTTGGCGACCAAAAGTCAGACTTGCAGTATGTGCCTTTTGGTGGTGTAAACTATTATGTATACCTGAGTGTTAAAACAAACAAACAAACAAACAAACAAACAACTAAAATGAATAAATAACAGAAATAATGTTAACTGATGGTACATGCTGTAAATTCTAATAAATATAATTTTTTATAAAGAGGTTTTTTTAATATAAAACTGTTGATCTGCTCTGAAAACTTTCACTCAATTCACAATAAAATAAATGTTTAAGTAAATACTTCCATATTAACAGAAAATGTATTTGATGGCTAACAGGGATAAGAAAGAGTGAACAATAATTCACATGATAGCTTGGGTGACAAGAGGACAATATATAAGTAGGGTGAGGGCACTGCACAAGAAAGAGGAAGTAATGGATAAACAATGAAGATAGGGGATGACTTAATGAGGTATGCCTGTCCTAAATGAGATACAGTTAAATAATGATATATAAAAGACCTTGGAACAACAGTCCTCTGTGATACAGGGATTGAGACATAGTCGTAATGGTTAAAGGAAGGAAAATAATGTTAAAGAGCCTGACTGTCTTGTGGCTACTAGTTTCTAATGCCTAGAATTGTAGAAATTGATTTTTAAATGTAATAGAAATGAATATTGGAATTTTTAAGTACTGAAAACTTGTTATCCTGTCTTCAGCAAATAACTGATTATATTAACTAAAGTCTGCCCAGGGAAATCGGTCTTTTTATTATTATTAATTTTTTATTGTGAATTATGTGATAGTTTACATGGGAGAACACAAGCTTTACATTCATCCTACCGTATATCATTACATTGCCATGATTACAATCCCCTCCATGCATCAACAACCAACGAAAGGGTTGGTTGACAAGCTTGCCCCCTGATTATCAGCACACAGTCACTCTCCCTCTCTGGTACTCAAGTTCCCAGCTGTTCCATCTCTTCAAGTCATTCTCTGCCTCCATCTCTGGCGACACTGTTATCTGGGTAGGGCCATGCACTCTGTTCTCCTCCGTTAATGACCCCAGTGATCTTCGCTCTGGACTGCAAAGTCAATCACCCCCCTCCTTTTGCTACAAAATGTCTGCGTTTATATTTCCAACCATCAGAGTCACTCCTGCTAGTAATTATTCACTATTGTACTACAAGAGTGCTATCCCCATCTCCTTTCATCAGTCCACCCAGACAGATTGGATAACATTCAATGGGGATTTTAACTTCCTCCGTGCCCTCTGGATCTAGGCTCCCACTTGAAAACTTGTAAGCCAGTCACTTCTTGCATTTGCAGCCCCCCATTTTGGGTATCCCATATCCAAATTGCCCATCCTTGTCTACCCTGTGTATTGAGGGGATGGGAATGATCTATGTTGTAAAGATTTGTTCCTCCTTCTGCGCTACTGCAACCATAGATATAGGTCAAGTTCATCAAATCGTATCAGATTACTCTTTTTTTTTTCCTCTTCAAATTGAGCTCTGATCATCCAGCCATTAAAGCCAGCTCAAATGGGCATTATCTGCAAACATGTGTGCTCTAGTTCATATGCCCTCTCTTCTTATCAGCTGGATGCTTAATTCTCCACTCTAGTTCTCTGTGGCTGTAATTAACTCTGGGCCCAGGAGTCCCCAGGTCTTGCTAAACTGCTGGTCAACCAGGTCTCCACCTGGGTTTACAGAAGTCTATTGAATGTTCAATGTAAGGCTTAGCTCACAGCTTCATTGCAGTTTTTCCCTCATTTCCATTTATCGGTGACCAACATGGTTACCACTCAGAGCACATTTCTGCTCTTGCATTCATATTGAGTCTTAGTCTTGGAAGTGGGTTTGCCCTGAGGAGACCCGACAGCTTGTCTTCATGTTTCCTGGGGGGTTGGGGGGTGGGGGAGCAACTTGCTTGTAGTAGACTTCGTGTAGTAGTCAGTCAGACTACCATTATTGTTTTGTATTTTTCCAGTTGGTTTTTCCTTCAAGAAGTATGTTCTATTCTTCTAGCCACTCTAGACTGGTCTGCCTGTCCTTTCAAGGGTAAATTTCTCACCTCAGAAGATTCTGGATAGGGTTCAGGATTCCACTAATGGTCTTATGTAATTCATAGGCTCCATAGGACACCTCCGTCACTGGGCAAGTTGTAGCCCATTTTAGGTATTACAATCAGTTATAGGCAGAAGATGGACTCACAAGTTTTCTATGGTGATATTTCTGTCTATTCCTTCCTCTCCCCTTCAAGTGTCTATTTTATAATGGTGTGCCAGGGAAACCAAGATTCAAAAGACAGCCAATCAAGGAGGCGGGGCTTGATGGTGGCTAAGGTAGAGGTGCAGTGAAGTTCACAGTCAGAAATACAATAGAATACCAAGCAAATGAGATCAAGGGCAGAGCGCCAAAACCCAAAATCACAGTGATAGGAATATTTAAAAGGTTTAAAGGCTTATAGCTAGTTGAACTTGAAGCAAAAGCAAGAAATCGCATACTTTTGAATCTACCAGGCTTGGCGGCCCAGAGCCAACAACTTGGGTGAGACCAAACAACAACACCAAGTGGGGGAGCAGACATACCATGGAAAAACGCTATGGGAACCTCAGAGCAAAGGTAGACAATACACTTTGTCGAATTTGCTTTGCTTTATTCTGATTTTCTTCTTCTTTTTTTTTTTTTTTTTTTTTTGTATCCATTCATTGGCTCCCCAACTGTTTGTGTACCTCCGCTCTGGTGACTAGAGGGGGTGCCAGAGCGAGTGGACACCACCACCCTCACCACTGGTGGTTTCTTCTACCATGCATGTGCACAGATATGCTCAGCACAAGAACTGGCCCTGAACAGTTTTTTTTTTTTTTTTTTCTGAAATATGGGAATTTCCAGGACAGGGGTGTAAAGAAGGAAAGATAGTTTAAAAACAAAAGAGGACAAAAACTAAATTAAATACTGAGATAGAGCATAACAACCAACAGTGGCATCTTGAAATCTCTCAGTCAGCTTTGAAGGCAGCAAGAAGCTAAAGAGAAGACATTAAAGTCATATTAGGCTACAGATTTTTTTTTCTTCACTCCCTCTTCTCACTTTTCTGAAATTATAGACAATAGTATTAAGTCTAATTTTTTGTTTTGTTATTGTTTTGATATATTTTTTCTTGTTTTTTTTTTCTTCATTTTTTTTTCTTTGGTTGTGCTGTTTTGCTGTTTAATATTCCCCTTCTACCTTTGCGGGACACTTTATCACCCTATTTTACCCAAGAAGAGACAACAACTGCTGTCATATAGTCAAGCTACAATCACACTTTATAAAACACCAAAATCCAGGAAGAACCAATACCAAGTGCCACACCAGGGAGGCAGACATCAACTGTGAAAGTTACTCTGAGTTAAGCAATAAGAAGAGTGAAAAGGGAAGCGCACATACTGATCACATCTCCCTGGAAGAAGTCAGAAAGCATAAAACTATAAAAACAAATACTCAGTTAAGTATTAAGGCCACAGATAAGCACTAAATATGTCCAAGAAGCAAACACAGATGACCATATCACCACATGTCCAGAAATAAGATAAAATATCTGAGACAAATGACCTAGAGATAGACCAGGACTCCATTCTGGAAGGAGGGCAGGACTTGGAAATGCCTGAGAAGGAATTCAGAAAAATGATTATAAAATGTTTCAAAACACTCTGCAATGGAGTTGAGAAAAATAAGGATGAAGTCAGGAAAGTGCTACAGAAGCAATCAAATTAATTCAAAACCTACAGAAAAGGTCAAAATGATCAATAATAGGAAATCAAAAATTAACAATACTCTGAAAGGGCAAAGACGTAGAATAGAAGAGATGGAAGGCAGAACCAGTGATCTGGAAGACAAATCTCTCAATACCAATAAGAAAGACAAGAAGACAGAAAAAAGGATTTAAAAAAATATGAAGATGGTTTAAGATTGATGTTGGACAACATGAAGATGAATAACTTAAGAATTATCGAAGACTTCCGGTTCCAGGCTAGAGCCAGGGGAGTCAGGTAGGAAGGGCTCCGGTGAGAAGGGAGGGGGAAATCTCACGAAGGAAACTTTCATATAGCAAAGCCACAGCCTTCGAAATATCATAAGACCTAGTGCTTCAATCGACCAAACTTGAATATTTGAAAATTCACACTACTGAGGAATTACCAGCATCTTAAAACTTTGCCCATGGCCTGGCGGGAGCTCCAGTGACTGACCCCACCCCTACAGAGCTTAGAGGGCAGGGCTAAAGCCAGCCCATTCATAAAGAAGAATTTCTAGCAAAAAGGAAACCTAAACAAACAAAATCTCAAGAGGCGACACAACACCCACCCCCAAAGTCTCCTTGCCCCAGCGTAAGATCTCAGCAAAAATATCGAGCAAGACAGTTTACCCACGGCACAGAGAGAGGGAGGGGGTCGACATTTTTATGTCATCTGCCCCCCGCCGCCATCAGCACCACCACAAATCTGAAGCCGTCCTTCCCTACTCCCAGATAGCAGTGTGGATCTTCCAGTTATTGTTCTGGTGGAACATGCAACCTCTCTCCAAGGGAAAAGATTAAAATCCCCAGATACCAATCTGGGAACCCGCCTCTGGGTGTCTACCTGAGTTCGCTGGGCAGGACAAACTTAAGGCAATCTATTAAAACCCAACAGAACAGGTCTCAACCATCTCAAGGTTGGAGCTAAGCACAGGCATACAACTGACAATCATAGACAAAAATAGTGGTCGATCTTTCTCCCATTAACTCCCCAATATATATCTGCCCAACTATACAGCAGTGGATAGAGGAGAGGCCTAAAAGAGAGGTCACCCTCAGCCCTGCTGGAGGCTTCTATTTGCACACACACTGCTGGTATAGCACGGAAAAGTTGACCAAAACCTCATCTCTGCTCCAAAGTGGTGATTTCTGCTTATGCATTTGTAATACTTCTGCTTTTGGTCCTTTTGAACACACATCTTTTCTGGAGGTGGGAGCTTTTCCTCCCTACCTCACCTAAGAAGAAGCAGCAATAGTGGCCATACAGCCAAGCTATAAGCATGCACCATTATACTCAACCACTTAGACAAGACCTAACAACACCTACTATGCATTAAAGAAAATAAGGGAAGCCTATCTCCTGATCATATCAATAATTATTATAATAAAATAAGAATAACCATTTCCAAAAAGAAACAATTAACATTATCAAAAACACAATCAAAATCAGAAGACAGCAGCAGATGCAAATGAGCTGAAAGCAGACAAAGGCTTTATAGAGGAGGAGGAGCAGGTTCTGGATATGCCTGAGAGGGAATTCAGAAGAATGATATGGAAACAAATGCAAATACTCCCAAAAAGGGGTCGAGGAAAATAAGGAAGAAGTAAGGAAAGTACTGCAGGAACAATCAATTAGGATTGACACAGCATTGGAAACAGTTCAAAACCTGCAAAAAGATATCCAGGTGATCAATAATAAGATATCAGAAATAGACAATAGGCTGAAAGGGGAAAGGAGCAGACTAGAAGAGATGGAAGCCAGAACTAGCAAACTAGAAGACAAATCTCTCAATACTGCCAAGATAGAAGAGCAATCAGCTAAAAGAATAAAACAATCTGAAGAGAGTCTAAGATTCATGCTGGATAACATGAAGAGGAATAATGTAAGAATTATTGGCACTCCAGAACAAGAAGATTCAGAAAAGTCCACAGAGGAGATAGTTGAAGAGCTTCCGGAAGAAAACTTCCCTAACATCTTGAAAGACGAAAAGATAAACATTCAAGAAGCCCAACGTACCCCAGGAAGGATAGACCTCCCCAAAAAAGTCTCCAAGAAATATAATAATCAAGCTCTCCAAAATCAAAGACAAGGAAAGAATACTAAAAGTGGCCAGGGAGAAGAGAAATAAAACTTATAAAGGCAAGCAAATTATATTAAGCTCTTACTATTCAGAACAAACCATGCAGGCAAGAAGGCAATGGGGAGACATATACAAAACCCTACCAAAAAAAAAAACAAAAAACTGTCAACCAAGAATTGTCTATCCAGTAAAACTATCAATCAAATATGATGGTGTGATCAAAGCATTAAAGGATAAACAGAATCTGAGAGATTTTATCAAAACCAACCCAGCAATTCAAAACATCCTAAAGTGACTTCTGGGGGCAGAGAACCAACAAGAAAAAAATGACAAACAGAGATTGACAGGTATGAAAACACAACCTGGAACACAGCCAACAAAGAGCAGAGTCCAGAACAGAACGAGACTACAACAAACTCAAGGCAGAGGAAAGGACAACTGAAGGACATAAACATATCAAGGTCAAAGAAGGGACAAACACAGCAACATAAGCCCAGGTGATGGGGACGCCAGGTAAATTACAGGTTACAATGGAGTATTCTAAATGCAGAGAAAAGTTAGTAGACTACAAGGTAACCCCAAAGAAAGTTAACACTCCACAACATATCATAAAAACAAATTCCCAAGCAGAACAAGCGAACAGAGAAACCAGGAAGAAACCGACCAGAATCGTCTCAAAAAACACAAACTCAACACAAGAAGGAAAGCAGAACTAAAGAACAAACAACACCACCAAAAATATTACACAATGATAGCAATCAATTCATACTTATAGATAATTACACTTAATGTCAATGGATTGTATGCACCAGTGAAGAGAAAAAGAGTGGTAGAATGGATCAGAAAACAAGATCCATCAATATGCTGCCCTCAAGAAACACACCTTAAACAAAAAAACAAAAACAGACTAAGAGTTAAAGGATGGAAAAATTTTTACCCAGCCAATGGCAGCAATAAACAAGCATGAATGGCAATACTAATCTCTGACAAAGGAGACTTTAAGATAAAAACCAGGATAAGAGACAAAGAAGGTCACTATTTCATGATCAAAGGGTCAATTGAACAACGTGACATAACCATAATAAATATATACATACGCTCCCAAAAAAAAAGCATCAAGATACATGAAGGAAACCTTAATGGAATTAAAGAAAGAAATTGATAAATTCACAATTATAGTAGGAGATTTCAACACACCACTCTCAAAAAGGAATAGAACAACCAGAAAGAAACTCAACAATGCCACAGAGGAACTTAACAACATAATAAACAAACTTGACCTCATAGATGTATACAGAGCATTCTATCCAACAACGGCACAATACACATTCTTCTCTAGTGTGCATGGAACGTTTTCCAGAATTGACCATGTGTTAGGCCACAAAGCAAGCCTCCATAAATTTACAAAGATCAAAATTCTACAAAGCATCTTCTCAGACCACAATGCTATAAAACTAGAAATCAACAATAAGAAGGCCAAAACAATAAAGTCAAATACATGGAAACTGAACAACACCCTGCTGAAAAGCGACTGGGTAAAAGAAGAAATTAAACGTGAATTCACAATGTTCCTAGAAACAAATCAAAATGAAAACACAGTGTACCAAAATCTTTGGGACATGGTGAAAGCAGTTCGGAGAGGACAATTTATTGCAATAAATGCGCACATCCAAAAAAAGGAAAGAGTCAAAAATCAACACATTTACACAGCACCTTCAACAACTAGATGCAGACCAGCAGAGGAAACCTACAGTCACCAAAAGAAGGGAAATAATAAAGATCAGAGCAGAAATAAATGAGATGGAAATCAAAAAATTATAGAAAGAATCAACAGGACAGGAAGCTGGTTATTTGAAAGGATTAATAAAATTGACAAACCATTGGCAAAACTAACTAAAGAAAAGAGGGACAGGACACAAATAAATCACATTAGAAACCACATAGGGGAAGTCACAGCAGAACCAAACGAAATAAAAAAGATAATAACAGAATACTACGAAGAGCTGTACTCTAACAAATTCGAAAATTTGGATGAGATAATACATTTCTAGAAAAACACGACATACTTAAACTTACTCAGACTGAAGTTGAAAATTTGAACAAACCCATAACAAAAAAGGAAATTGACCATGTCATCAAAACACTCCAAACCAACAAAAGCACAGGCCCAGGTGTCTTCACGGGTGAGTTCTACCAAACATTCAGAGAAGAACTGTCACCAATTCTACTCAAATTATTCCAGAACATAGAGGAGGATGGAAAACTCCCTAATAATTTTTTTTTGAAGCAAGCATAACCCTCATAACAAAACCAAGAAAGGACATCACTAAGAAAGAAAATTATAGACAAATATCCCTCATGAACATAGACGCAAAAATTCTCAACAAAATCCTAGCCAACAGAATCCAACAGCACATTACAAAAATAATACATCATGACCAAATGGGTTTCAAAAAGGGATGCAAGGATGGTTCAACATCAGGAAAACAATCAGCGTAATCCATCATATTAATAAGAAAAAGGAAAAGAACCACATGATCATATCGATTGATGGAGAAAAGGCATATGACAAAATCCAACATCCATTCTTGATAAAAATACTCAACAAAGTAGGAATTGAAGGGAAATTCCTCAACATAATCTAGAGCGTATATACAAAACCAAGAGACTACATCACGCTCAATGTAAAGAGACTAAAAGCCTTCCCCCTGCGAACAGGAACCAGACAAGGATGCCCTTTATCAACACTCCTATTCATTATTATGCTGGAAGTTCTAGGCAGCGCTATATGACATGATAAAGAAATTAAAGGCATCCAAATTGGCAAAGAGGAAGTAACTCTCCTTATTTGCAGACGATATGATCCTATACATAGAAAACTCTAAAGAGTCAGTAAAACAAACAAACAAAAAAACAAAAAAACAAACTATTAGACCTCATCAAAAGATTCAGCAAAGTGGCAGGGTATAAGATCCACATACAAAAATCAATTGAATTTCTCTATAGCAACTGCAATAATGTTGAAAAGGACATTAGGACAGCGATACAATTTACAATAGCCACACAAAAGATGAAATACTTAGGAATAAACATAATCAGAGAAACAAAGGACTTATACAACGACAATTACAAAGCACTACTTCAAGAAACCAAAAGAGACCTACAGAAATGGAAGAACATACCATGTTCCTGGAAAGGAAGACTCAACATCGTGAAAATGTCAATACTACCCAAAGCAATTTACACATATAATGCAATCCCAATCCAGATTCCAACAACATTCTTCAAAGAAATGGAAAGGAAAATTACTAATTTTATATGGAAAGGAAAGAGACCCAGGATAAGGAAAGCACTGCTGAAAAGGAAGAACAAGTTTGGAGGTCTCTCACTTCCCATTTTCAAACTTTACTACATGGCTACAGTGGTAAAAACAGCCTGGTACTGGTACAATGAAAGAGAAATTGATCAATGGAACAGAATCAAGAATCCAGATATTAACCCAACCACTTACAGCCAAATGACTTTCAACAAAGTGCCTAGGCACATTGCATGGGGAAGAGACAGTCTCTAACAAATGGTGCAGGTAGAACTGGAAAGCGATATGTAAAAGACTAAAACAAGACCTTTGCCTCTTGCCCTGTTTAACATGGATTGAAGATCTAAATGTGAATCCCAAAATTATGAAGATCATCAATGACAAAATAGGGACAAACACGAGGGCTCTAATTCAGGGCATATACAGACTGCCACACATTTTGAAAAGTGCACAAACAAACATATACAAAATATTTGAGTGCAACATACTAAAAATTAAAAACTTGTGCGCATCAAAAGACTTCACCAAGAGAGTAAAAAGGGAACCCTCAGACTGGGAAAAAATATTTTGCAATGACATATCAGATAAGGGACTCATTTCTAAAATATATAGGAAAATACTACACATCTACAAAAACAAGACAAATAACCCAATTAAGAAATGTGCACAGGCTATGAACAGACACTTTACCACAGAGGAGATCTGTGCAACCAATAAACATTTGAAGACATGTTCACAATCACTAGTCATTAGATAGATGCAAATCAAAGCAAAAATAAGATATCATCTCTCACCATCAAAGATCAAACAAGTTAAGAACAATAAATGCTGGTGGGGATGTGGAGGCACTGGGACACTCCTGCATTGCTGGTGGGAGTGAAAAATGGTCCAACTTCTCTGGAAAGCAATATGGCGCTTCCTCAGAAGGTTGAAAATAGAAATACCAAACGATCCAGCAATTCCTCTACTTGGTATTTACCCACAAGAAAAACGAGCCACAACACGAGAAGATATATGCACACCAATGTTCATAGCAGCACTATTTACAATAGCAAAAAGATGGAGACAGTCAAAGTGCCCATCAACTGAAGAATGGATAAACAAGCTGTGGTCCATACACACAATGGAATATTATGCTACCTTGAAGAATAACAAGGAAGCTGCAAGCCACCGCTTAATATGGATGAAACTTGAGGACATTATGTTGAGTGAAATTAGTCAGTCACCAAAAGAGAAATACTGCATAGGACCACTACTGTAAAAGACTAAGACAAAGAATCCATACTAATCCACTAAAGTGGATTCTTAGCTGGTTGATGGGACATAGATAAAGGGTTAGGAGCATGAGGGGAAGGTGGAGCACAGGACAGGGAATAGACACTTAGAATTTGGGTGTTGGGGAGGAGGCAATATACAAGAAGGGAGAGGGGAATGGGAGACCAAAGAAGATGGGAGCACAATTAGGCAGGTTTGAATGGGCTAAATGGGACAGAGGTAAAAAATGATGTAAGCACAACCTCAGAACAACAGCGCTCTGGGATACAGAGATTGAGACATGGTTGGAATGGGGAAACGGGGGGAATAATGTTAAGATGCTTGGCTGTCTGTTAAATGTTGCTTTTCCATGCATTATATTATAAAATAGACACTGGAGGAGGGGAGAAAGGAATACCCAGAACTTTCACCAAAGAAAGCTTGTAAGTCTGTCTTCTGCCTGTAACTGATTGGGATACCTAATATTGGGCTACAATGTGTCCAGTGAAGGAGGATTTCTGAGGAGCCTCTGCATTACATAAGATTATAGGTGGAAGCCTGAACCACATCCAGATCTTCAGAGATGGGAAAATTTCCACTTGAAAGGATAAGCAGACCAGCCTGGAGCAGGTAGACAAAAAGAAGATACTTCTTGAAAGAAAGACCTACAGGAAAAATACAAAACAATACAGGCAGACCAACTGTTACTACAAGAACACGTAAGTTGCTTGCTCAGGAGACATCAAGGCAAGTGGTCAGGTCCTCTCAGTGCAAATCCTCTTCCAAGACTAAGATACAATGGGAATACACACTCTGATTGGTGACCATGCAAGTCACCCATAAGGGGAAGTGAGGGAAAAACAGCAATGAAGCGGCGAGCTAAGGCCTACAACACTCAATAGACCCCTGTGAACCCAGGTGGAGACCCGGTCATCCAGCAGTGTGCAAGACCTGGGGACTCATGGGCTCAGAATCAGTGACACAGCCACAGAGGACTAGAGTGGATAGCAAAGCATCCAGCTGATAAGAAGAGAGAGGACAGATGCAAGAACACCCACACTTGCAGATAATACCCACATGACCTGGCTTCAATGACTAGATGATCAGAGCTCAACCCAAAGAAGACAGAAGAGGAAAAAAGCATCATCTGATACAATTTGATGAACTTGACCTACATCTATGGATGCAGTAGCTCAAAAGAGGAAACAAATCCTTGCTGCAATAATTTTTCCCAGCCCCTCCACACAAAAAGTAGACAGGAATGGGCAACTCGGACGTTGGCTACACAAAATGGGGGAAGGGAGATACAAAGTCAAGAAGTGACTGGCTTATAAGCTTTCAAGAGGGAACCTAGATCCAGAAGGCGTGGAGGAAGGTGGAGTCTCCAGTGAACAGTATGCAGCCTGTCCAGGAAGGGCTGAGGAAATGAAATACAGATGGTTCTCTTGTGATGCAATAGTGAATCATTATTATCAGGACTGATTATGAGGGTTTGAAATGTAAAAGTGGACATTTTTCAGCAAGGAGGGGAGTGATTAATTTTTCAGTGTAGGAGCAGAGGACCCTGGGACCATCAATGGAGAAGAGCGGAGAGTCAGATCTTACCCCGAGAAGCAATGATGCCTGAGATGGAGGCAGAGAAGATGACATGGATAGATGGAGTGGCTGGGGACTTGGGATCCAGAGAGGGAGAAAGGCTGTGTGCTGATGTCGGGGGGTGGGGGCAGGCTTGTAAGGCATACCCTTTGGTTGGGTGCTGATGCATGGATGGGATGGTGGCGGTGGCAATGAAACGATGTATGATGGAATGAATGTAAAACTAGTGCTCTCCCATGTAAACTATCACATAATTCACAATAAAACATTTATTTGAAAAAAAAGAAAAAGATATCAGCATTCCAGAACAAAAAGAATCACACAAGTCCATAAAGGAAATAGTTGAAGAACTACTGAGAGAAAATGTCTCTAACATGCTGAAAAGTGAAAAGATAAACATTCAAGAAGCTGATAGAACCCCAGGAAGTATAGACACCCCCCCCAAAAAAAAATCACTGAGACTTATCATAATCAAACTCTCCAAAATCAAAAATAAAATGAAACTCCTGAAAGTAGCTAGGGAAAACAGAAGTGTTACATGCAACGGCAAGCAAGTCAGATTAAGCTCGGATTGCTCAGCAGAAACCATGCAAGCAAGAAGGCAATGAGAAGACATATATAAAATCAAGAAAGAAAAAACACTGAAAAACAAGAATCCTTTATCTAGCAAAGCTATCAATCAAATACAATGGTGTAATGAAAACATTCCAGGATAAACAGAAACTAAGGGATTTTGCCAAAGCCAACCCTGAAGTGCAAAACATCCTAAAGGGAGTTCTGTGGACTGAGGACCAACAAGAACATAAAAAAAAAAAAAAAAAAAACAAACAGAGATTGACATATGTGACAGTACCTCCCAGTATTAAATCGACAGAAGGAAGAGTCAAAAACAGAACAAAACTATTAGAGCAAACTCAGAGAATCTGGGAGGTCAGTCTATAATCGAAACACTTGCAATGTAAAAGAAAGTAACACGTAGGAACAGAGATCCAGATGGTGAGAAGGTCAGTTAGATTACAGGATAACATAGACTGCACTAAATGGAGAGAAAAGTTAATGGACTATAAGATAACCTCAAAGAAAATTAACACATCATAACATACCAAGAAAATGAAAATCCAAGAAGAATATGGAAACACTAAATCTATGAGGAAACTCACAAGAAAGAACACAAAAGGCATGAACTCAAGATAGGAAGACACACAGAACAAAGAAAGTAGCAAAACCACACACAAACACAAAAATCACAATGGCAGCAATTACTCCATACCAATCAATAATTACACTGAATGTAAACAGACTAAATGCACCTGTTAATAGACGGAGAGTGGCAGAATGGATAAGAAAACAAGATCCTTCAATATGCTGTCTGCAAGAGGCATATCTCACACACAGAGGGAAAAAAAATCAGATTAAAAGTCAAAGATGGAAATAATATATATGAAGCTAATTGTAATAAAAAATGAACAAGCGTGACAGTACTAATCTCTGATAAAATAAACTTTAAGGTAAAAACCAGCATAATAGATAAAGATGGACATTATCTCATGATTAAAGAGGCAATTGAACAAGATGACATAACCAAATAACTATTTATGCTCTGAATGAAAAAGCTCCAAAATATCTAAAGCAAACTCTAATAAATTTGATGAAAGAAATAGATTAATTTGCAATAATAGTGGGTGATTTTAATACACCACTTTCAAAAATGGATAGACCAATCCAAAAGACACTTGACAAAGACACAAAAGAACTGAACAACACAATCAGCCTCATAGATGTGTACAGAGCATTTAGCCCAACAACAGCACAATACACATTCTTAGCCAGTGCACATGGAATGTTCTCCAGAATAGACCATGTCTTAGTCCATAGAACAAATCTCCATAAATTTGCAAATATCAAAATACTACAAAGCATCTTCTCACATCACAATGCTATCAAATTAAATATCAACAATAGGAAGACCAAGGAAATAGTCAAATACATGGAAACTGATTAACATCCTACTGAAAAGTGACTGGGTAGTAGAAGAAATTAGATGTGAATGCACAAAATTCCTTGAAACAAATGAAAACAAAAACATAACTTACCAAAATCTTTGGGACATGAAGAAAGTGGGGCTGAGAGGAAAATTAATTTCAATAAATGCACACATCCAAAAAGAAGAAATAATCAAAATTAACACATAAACACAGCATCTAAAACAATTAGAAACAGACCAACAGAGGGAACCTACAACCACCAGAAGATAAGAAATAGTAAAGATTAGAGCAGAAATATAGGTGATGGAAAACAGAAAAACTATAGAAAGAATCAACAGGACAAGAACCTAGTTCTTTGAACGGATTATCAAAATTTATAGACCATTGGTAAACCTAACAAAAGAAAAAGGGAGAAGACACAAATAACAAGCATTAGAAACCACATGGGAGACATCACAATGGAACCAAAGGAAATCAAAAGGATAAGAGTATATGATGAAGAGTTGTACTCCAACAAATTTGAAAACTTAGAAGAGATGTACACATTTTTAGATAAACACAACCTACCTAAACTTGCCCACAGTGGAGTAGAAAACCTGAACAGACCCATAACAAAAGAAATTTATCAAGTCATCAAATAAATACCAACCAAAAATAGTATAGGATTAGATGGCTTCACTGGTGAGTTCTACTAAACATACAGGGAAGAGCTGTCACCAACTCTACTCAAAATATTCTAGAATATAGAGGAGGATGGAAAACTTCATAATAGGTTTTATGAAGCTTGAAAAATTCTCATACCAAACCAGAGAAGAATGTCATTAAGAAAGAAAATTATAGACCAATTACACTCATGAACATAGATGCAAAAATTCTCAACAAAATTCTAGCCAACAGAATCCAGCAACACATCAAAAAGATAATACAACATGATCAAGTGAGATTCATATCAGGAATGCAAGGATAGTTCAAAATTAGAAAAACGATCAACGTTATCTACCATATAAATAAGAAAAAAGAAAAGAACCACATGATCATATCGAATGATGCAGAAAAAGCATTTGACAAAATTCAACATCCATTCCTGCTAAAAACACTCAACAAAGTAGGAATTGAAGAGAAATGCCTAAACATAATGAAGAGCATATATACAAAACCAACAGTGTACATTACTCTCAATGGAGAGAACCTAAAAGCCTTCCCTTTGCAAACAGGAGCCAGACTAGGATGCCCTTTGTCACCACTCCTATTCAAAATTGTGCTGAAAGTCTAGCAAGACATATACGGCAAGACAGTGGAATTAAAGACATCCAAATTGGCAAAGAGGAAGTAAAACTCTATTTGCAGATGATATGATCCTATACATACAAAACACCAACACTCAGTAAAAAAGCTACTAGACCTCATTGGAAGATTCAGCAAAGTGGCAGGATATAAGATCAACATACAAAAATCAGTTGGATTCCTCTATACCAAAAACAACAGCATTGAAAAGGGCATTTGGAAAGCACTACCATTTACAATAGCCACCCAAAGGATGAAATATCTAGGAGTAAATGTAACCAGAGGAGAAAAAAAAGGACTTATACAAAGAAAACTACAAAACACTACCATCAAAAACCAAAACAGACCTACAAAAATGGTAGACTGTATCATGCTCTTGGATATGGAGAATTAACATTGTGAAAATATCAAAACTGCCCAAAGCAATTTATACATATATTGCATTCCCAATCCGGATTCCAACAACATTCTTCAAAGAGATGGAAAAAACTATTACAAACTTTATATGGAAAGGAAAGAGACCAAGGATAAGCAAAGAATTGCTTAAGGCGAATAAGGTTGGAAAACTATCACCCCCCACCTTCAAAATTTACTACACGGCTACAGTGGTTAAAACAGCTTGGTACTGGTACAATAAAAGACACATAGATCAATGGAACAGAATCAAGAATACAGAAATTAATCCATCTACATACAGCCAACTGATTTTTGACAAACCACTTAAATATATCGCATGAGGAGGTGATGTTGTTGTTGTCAGGTGCCATCAAGTCGGAATCGACTCATAGCGACCACATGTACAGCAGAACAAAACAATGTCCGATCCTGGACCAACTTCACTATCGCTGCCAATTGACGCCATCAATGATGCCACCTGCCTGATCCATCTCGTTGGAGGTCTTCCTCTTTTTTTCTGACCCTCCATCTTACCCAGCATGACATCCTTCTCCATCCCTCCTGACAATATGTCCAAAGTATGAGAGACAAAATTTAGCCATCCTGGCGCCCATGGAGCACTCTGGCTGCACTTCTTCCAAAACAGATATATTGTTTCTTTTGGCAGTCCATGGCACTTTCAGTATTCTCCTCCAACACCACAA
>NW_006408982.1:912776-919143 GCF_000296735.1 Chrysochloris asiatica
CTGTCTTTGTTTTGTAGCTCATCTGAAACCTTTCCACCATGGGTGACCCTGCTGGTTATTTAAAACACCGGTGGCATAGCCCTCAGAATCACAGCATCTCAAACCACCATAGCACGACAGACAGATAGTCTCTTCAAAAGATGATTCAGTCAGAACTGGAAAGTGATGAAAAAGATTGAAACAAGACCTTCACCTCACACCTTATATAAAAACCAACTCTGCATGGATTAAGGTCCTAAATGTGAATTATGAAGATCATCAATGCAAAAATAAGTACAAATGTGAGGGCAGTAATTCAGGGAATACACAAACTACCAAACATTTTGAAAACTACACAAACAAATAGGTCTGACAGCACAATATGTTGAAGAGACTATCCCATCCCTGTGCAATATATGTAGGTACTTTGTTGAAAATCAGTTGGCTGTATGTGGTTCAGTTAATTAATTTCTGCATTAATTAAATAATTTCTGGATTCTAGATTCTGTTCCTTTTATCAATGTATCTTTCATTGTACCTGTACCAAGCTGTTTTAACCATTGTAACCATGTAATAAATTTGGAAGTTGGGGAGTGAGAGTTTTCCAACCATATTCCTCTTCTTAAACAGTGCTTTGCTAATTCTGGGTCTCTTTCCATTCCATATAAATTTTGTAATTTTTTTTCATCTCTTTGAAAAATGTCATTGAAATCTGAATTGGGTTTGTATTGTATGTGTGAATTGCTTTGGGCAATATTGACATTTTCACAATGTTAAGTCTTTCTATCCAGGAACATGGTACAGTCTTCCATTTTTGTAGGTCTCTTTTGGTTTCTTGTACTGGCATTTTGTAGTTTTCTTTGTATAGGTCTTTTGTTTCTCTGGTTACATTTATTCCAAGGTATTTCATCCTTTGCGCAGCAATTCTAAATGGTATTGTTTTCTTAATGTCCTTTTCAACGCTGCCTTTATTGGTATGTTGTTGTTGTTGTTAAGTACCGTGGAGTCGGCTCTGACTCATAGTGACCCTGCATAGGGTTTCTGAGGCTGTAAATCTTTATGGTAACAGAACGCTTCATCTTTCTTCCGTGGATCCACTGGTAGTTTCAAACTGCTGACCTTGAGGTTGGCAGCCCGACTCGTAACCACTACGCTACCAGAGCTCCTTGTTATTGGTATAGAGGAATCCAACTGATTTTTGTATGTAGCTTTTTTATCCTGCTACTTTGCTGAATCCTCCAGTGAGGTCTAGTTTTTTGTTTGTTTGTTTGCTGAATCTTTGGGGTTTTCTAAGTATAGGATCATATCATCAGCAAATAGAGAGAGTTTCACTTCCTCTTTGCAATTTGAATGCCTTTAATTTTCCTGTCTTGCTGTATAGCTCCTTCTAAGATTTGCAGCACAATATTGAATAGGAGTGGTGACAAAAGGCATACTTGTCTCATTTCTCTTCACAGAGGGAACACTTTAAGTTTCTTTCCATTGAGAGTAATGTAGGCTGTTGTTTTGTATATATGCCCTTAATTATGTTAAGGAATTTCCCTTCAATATTTACTTTCTCGAGTGTTTTTATCAGGAATGTATGTTAGATTTTGACAAATGCCTTTTCTACATAAATTGATATGATCATGTGGTTCTTTTCTTTTTTCTTATTTATATGGTGGGTTACATTTTTCAATTTTCTAATTTTGCACCATCTTCGCATCCTTGATATGTATTCCACTTGATCATGATGTATTATCTTGTTGGTAGAACTCACGTATGAAGCCATCTGGTCCTGGACTTATTTTGGTTGGAAGTTTATTGATGACCTGGTCAATTTCTTTTTTGTTATGGGTCTGTTCCTGTTTTCCACTGCGTGAGTTTAGGTAGGTCATGTTTTTCTACTGTTTTTGGACATGTTTCAATATTGTTTGTTGCTTTTTATTGGGCATGGTAGTTATGAGTTGCTTTTTTGTTTTTGTTTTGTTGTTGTTGTTGTTTCATTTTTAAGTGAACTTTTGTTTCTTTTTAAGCTAACTGGGTGTCTCCTGGTGAATATGATCAGGAGATAGGCTTCCCTTTCACATATAATGCTTAGCAGATGTTGTTGGCTCTTATCTCAATGGTGGAATGTTATGGGGTATGTTTATAGCTTGGCTATATGGCCATGATTGTTGCCTCTTCTTGGAGAGTGTAGGGAGAAAAAGTTCCCACCTCCCAAAAAGATGTTTGATCAAAAGCACCAAAAGCAGAAGTAATATAAATGCATAGACAGAAATCACCACTTTGGAACAGAAGTGAATCTGTGGTTGACTGTCCCGAAGTATACCTTCAGTGTATGTGCAATTAGAAGCCTCCAGCAGGAGGTACTGGTGTCCATTCTCTCAGGCCTCTCCTCTAGTTACTACAGTAGATGTGTGCAGGTGGATATTGGGGAGTTAATGGGAGAAAGATTGTCCAATATTTTGTCTCTGAAGGTCAATCAGGTGTCTGTGTGTGCTAAGCTCAATTCTCAGGATGGTTGAATCCTTTTATGCTGAGGTTTTATAGATTGCTTTGAATTGGTCCTGCACAGGGAGCTCTGGTGGCACAGCAGCCTTGAATGGAGTCATGATCTGCATGGTCAGCAGCTTGAAACCACCAGCCACATGGTGGGATAAAGGGAAGGTGCTCCGCTCCAGCACAGAGCCATAGGCCCAGAAATCCCGTACAGGGTCATATGGGGTCAGAACCTACTCCATGGTGCACCACCAGGAAGGGTCCCTGTGGGGAAATTTTTGGGTCTGTGACTCCGCGGGTGTTGTCGTAAGTCACCGCCAAGCTCTCTCTCTCTCTGTACTGTGGGAAAAACATCCCACCTGATGCTGGGCTGAACAATGAAGTTGGGAGAAAGAGGGAGAAATGTATAGTCTCCTGTGTCTCTCCAGATGTCTCTGCACCGCTTTTAGCATGGTTTTCTGAGAAGGACTGACTTTAGTCCTGCCCTCTAAATGCTGCCAAGGTGGGGTAGTTGCGGAGGCAGTCCCATCTCCAGATTCCTAACTTGCCGTACTTTCCTTAATATAGTGATTTTTTCACTTGTGAGAGCAGGAAACTGACATCCTGGATCTTATGTCAGATCCCGAGCTCTAGAGTTGTTCTATGAGCACTTCTTTTGTGAGATCCCCCTCTCTTCTTACCGGAGCACACCCTACCTGGTTTTCACTGCTGTAAAAGAGAAGGTATCCTCTTCTAAGTTTTCAAATTTGTTGGGCTATAACTCTTCATTGTATTCTGTTATTATGCTTTTTATTTTCTTTGGGTCAGTTATGGCATTGCCCACATGGTTTCTATTGTGTTTTATTTGTGTCTTCTCCTTCTTTTCTTTTGTTAGGTTTGCCAATGGTCTGTCAATTTTGTTAAACCTTTCAAAGAACCAGCTTCTTCTCCTGTTGATTGTTTCTATAATTTTTCTGTTTTCTATCTCATTTATTTCTGTTCTAATCTTTATTATTTCTTTTCTTTTGTTGCCTGTAGGTTCCCTCTGTTGGTCTGTTTCTAATTGTTGTAGATGCTGTGTTAATGTGTTAATTTGGATTCTTTCTTCCTTTTGGATATGTGTATTTATTGCAATAAATTTTCCTCTCAGCACTGCTTTCGCCGTGTCCCAAAGATTTTGGTATGTTGTGTTTTCGTTCTCATTTGTTTCTAGGAACTTTGTGAATTCACATTTAATTTCTTCTACTACCCAGTCACTCTTCAACAGGGTGTTCTTCAGTTTCCATGTATTTGACTTTATTTCCTTGTTATTCCTATTGTTGATATCTAATTTTATACCATTGTGGTTGAGAAGATGCTTTGTAGTATTTTGATATTTGTAAATTTATGGAGATTTGTTTTGTGGACTAAGACATGGTCTATTCTGGAGAATGTTCCATGGGCCCTGGAAAAGAATGCGTATTGTGCTGTTGTTTGGTTGGATGCTGTGTACACATCTATGAGGTCCAGTTGGCTGATTGTGTTGTTTAGTTCTTCTGTGTCTTTGTCAAGTTTATTTCTGGTTCTTTTGTCCATTTTTGAAAGTGGTGTATTAAAATCGCCCATGATTATTATAGATACATCTATTTCTTTCTTTAAATCTATTAGAGTTTGCTTTATATATTTTAGAGCTCTTTCATTGTGAGCAAAGGTATTTATTATGGTTATGTCATCTTGTTCAATTGTCTCTTTAATCATGAGATAATGTCCATCTTTATCTATTATGCTGTTTTTTACCTTAAAGTTTATTTTATCAGTGATTACTACTGATGCTTCTGTTCATTTTTTATTACAATTAGCTTTGTATATTTTTTCTATCCTTTGGCTTTTTTGTCTCTGTGTGTGAGATGTATCTCTTGCAGACAGCTGCTGACGGATCTTATTTTTTCATCCAATCTGCCACCCTCCTTCACTTGACTAGTGCATTTAATCCGTTTACATTCAGTGTAATTATGGATGTTATTATTAAGTGCTCTTGAGTTCACTCCAACCCATAGTGACCCTTTATAGCGTTTTCAAGGAGCAGCTGGTCAGTTTGAACCACAAATCTTGCAATTCCAACAAATTTTCAGTCTGAAGCTTTAGCCCACAGTGCCATACCAAGACTCTGTAATTATAGATCATTATGGATTAATTGCTTCCATTATGTTTGTGTGTGTGTGTGTGTGTTGCTGCTTTCTTTGTTCTGTGTGTCTTCCTATGTTGAGTTCATGATTTTTATGTTCTTTCTTCTGAGTTTCCTCTTATTTTTAATGTTTCCATGTTCTTCTTGTATTTTCATTTTCTTGGTTTATGGTAAAGTATTAATTTTTTTGAGGTTTCCTTTATTCCATTAACTTTTCTCTCTATTTAATGCAGTTTGTTTTATCCTTTAATCTACCTGCCCTTCTCACCATCTGCATCTCTGTTCCTGCATGTTAACCTTCTTCATATTTTAATTGTTTTGATCATAGAGTTACCTACCAGATCCCCTGGTTTGTTCTTAAAATTTTGTTCTCTTCTTGACTCTTCCATCTGTTGATTTAGTTCTGGGATGTGCTGCCACGTATCTAAATCTCTGGTTGTTGTATGTTCTTATTGGTTTTCACTCCACAGAAATCCCTTTAGGATGTTTTGTATTGCAGGTTTGGCTTTGGGAAAATCCCTCAGCTTTTGTTTATCCTGGAAATAATATTTGATTGATAGCTTTGCTGAATAAAGGATTCTTGGTAGACAGGTTTGTTTGTTTGTTTGTTTTTTCTTTTTTCTTTTGCGGTTTTATATATGTCTCCACATTGCCTTCCTGCTTGTATGGTTTCTGCTGAGTGATCCAAGCTTAATCTGACATGATTGCCTTTGTATGTAACATTTCTGTTTTCTCTAGCTGCTTTCAGGATTGTCTACTTGTCTTTGATTTTGGAAAGATTGATTATGATAAGTCTCATTGATTTTCTTTTGGGGTCTATCTTTCCTGGGGATCTTTGAGCTTCTTGAATGTTTATCTTTTCACTTTTCAGATGTTAGAGATATTTTCTTCCAGCAGTTCTTCAACTGTTTCCTCTGTGAACTTCCGTGAGTCTTCCTGTTCTAGAATGCCAATAATTCTTAAGTTATTCCTCTTCATGTTGTCCAACATGAAACTTAGACCTTGCGGGTTTTTTCATCCTTTTTGTCTGGTTGTTCTTCTATCTTAGTGGTATTGAGAATTTTTTTTTTCCTGTTCACTAGTGCTGCCTTCCATCTCTTCTAATCTACTCTTTTGCCCTTTCAGTGTATTATCTATTTCTGATATTATTTTATTGATCATCTGGACCTCTTTCTGTAGGTTTTGAATTGTTTCCAATGCTGTATATATCTTATTTCATTTTTCCTATTGCACTTTTCTGACTCCTTCCTTGTTTTTTGCAACTCCAATGTAAAGTGTTTTGAAACATTTTACAATCATTTTTTTCTGAATTCCTTCTCTAGCATTTCCAAGGCCTGCCCTCCTTCCAGAATGGAGTCCCAGTCTACCTCTAGGTCACTTGTCTCAGACATTTTATCTTGTTTATGGACATGTGTTGATATGGACTTTTTTTTTTTTTTTTGCTTTTGCTCCTTCTATGTGATTACTTGCTTGTTGAAAGTGAAGAGGACTTAAAATATTTACTGACGAAGATCAAAGAGCACACAACCTTATGTATGGATTACAACTCAATGTAAAGAACACAAAAATCCTCACAACTAGACCAATAAACAGCATTCTTATCAATGGAGAAGAGATTGAGGTTGTCAAGGACTTCAGTCTTCTTGGATCAACTATCAACACTCGTGGATGCAGTGGGCAAGAGATCAGATGACGTATTGCATTGGGCAAATCTGCTGCACAGGAACTTTTTAAAGTATTGAAGAGCAGAGATGTCAGCTTGAG
>NW_006408982.1:919520-941738 GCF_000296735.1 Chrysochloris asiatica
TGACATCATTGATGGCGTCAAGTGTGGCGGCGGTAGTGAGGTTGGCCCAGGATCGGACATTGTTTCGTTCTGCTGTGCATGGGGTCACCATGAGTTGGTTCCGACTCGATGGCACCTGACAACAACAACAACAACGTGTTTACTGTTTATTTGTGGCCTTAATACTTAATTGAATGTTTGTTTTGGTATATTTTATGCTTTCTGATTGCCTCCAGGTAGATGTGATCAGGATGTGGACTTCCCTTGTCACTCTTTTTATTGCTTAACTCAGAGAAACTTTTTCAGGTGTTGTCTGCCTCCCTGGTGTATGGCAGTTGTTATTAGTTCCTTCCTGGATTTTGGTGTTTTATAGAGTGTGATTGTAACTTGTCTATATGGCAGCAATTGTTGTCTCTTCTTGGGTAATATAGGGTGAGAAAGAGTCCCCTAAAGGTAAAAGGGGGAACAAAAACAACAAAATAGCAACAGCAAAAAGTAAAGGAAAACAAAACAAAAAAACTAGATTGGATACTGGCAGAAAAGGGAGAAAGGGAAAGAAGGAAGAAAAAAGAAATCTGTTGACTATAATGAGTATGATTTTAATATCATCTTTCAGCTTCTTTCCTTCAAGGCTGCCTGATAAATTTCAAGATGCCACTGTTGGTTATTATGCTGTACCTCAGGACTTAAATTTTTGGCATGTTTTGTTTTGAAACCCTCTCTCCCTCTCCATACCTCTTGTTCTGGTCTTTTCTATGTTAATACACAGTTCCGTGCTGGCTGTTGAGCTCCCTGTCTCATTAAATACTGAGAGAATCTATTTGCATGTGTTGTAGCAGAACCCACTAGTGGTGAGGGTAGGGAGTGTCCACGAGGGAACCCTCTAATCACCAGAATGGAGGTGCATAAACAGTGAAGAGCCATTGAACTGAAACAAAATAAAATATCAGAACAAAGCAAAACTGACAAATTATTGTGTCCACCTTTGCTCCAAGGTTCCCGCAGCATTATTCTGTTGTGGGTCTGCTTACTCCCTGATTTGGTCTTGTAGTCTGGTCTCACACAAGTTGTTGACTCTGGCCAGCAATTTTTAAAGTACAAGATTCCTTACTTCCGCTACAAGTTCCACTATCTATAAAAGCCTTGAAACGTTTTAAATATTCCTGTTCAGAGTTTTGGAGCTCTGCCCTGAACTCTCTTCGCCTGGTATTTTGTGTTATTGCTGATGGACATCTTCACTGCACATCTACCCTATCCACCATGAAGACAGAAATAGATTTCTTGTTAAGCCTTTTTGGAGTAAGGGGGGCTTAATGTGGACTCTTGAGCCCTACCCAGACCATTTTGAGGTGGGAAGTTCCCACTTGAAAAGACATGCAAACCAACCTGGAGTGATGAGAAGAACAGGAGATATTACATGAAAAAAAGAACGGCAGTGAAAAGCAGATTGTTTGGGTGTTAGAATATCAGGAAAGCTGTTTGCCTTGGAGAAATCAAGGCAAGGAAGTCATTCCATCAAGAGTAACCCCCCTTAAGACTGAAACCCAAAGGGAACCCATGAATGGTCTAGTGTGCTCTCTGATGACCACTGTGGTCTACTAGTGAGTGGAAGTGGGGAAAATTCAGCAATGAAGTCATGGGCTGAGTTTGGCCATGTTCCATTGATACTTATTGATCTTGAGATGAGACAAGAAAGAGCAAAAACTGGATGGTTTGACATTTAAGGAGACGAGTGAACTTCTAAGCTAATGGACACTGACCTTGCCACTGCAGTCAACAGGTAAGAATGAATAAGCCAACTGGTTTGAAGTAGGGGGACACATGGAGGTACTCCCAAACTTGTAAATAGTACCCATTTGACCTTGCGTGGATGGTTACCTGACCAGAACTCACTCAGATGAAGAAAAAGTTTTGTACAGGGAACAAACATGTAAGCAGCTACAATTTGATGTACTGGAACTTTGATTATGGATGCAGTTGCTCAAAATTTCAAACCAAGTGAAGGAATTTTTATATCAAACATCAAGCTTGTCTCCTCAATACACTGGTTTGGTACGGATGGGAAACTTAAACATTAGCTGTAAAAAATGGGGTGTTATAAAGGCACTGAGTTGCTGTCTTACAAGCTTTCACGAGTGCTTTCTTTCAGAATGAGGGGGCTAAGGTAGAATCCCCACTGAATAGTTTTGTTCTTTTCCAGTTGGATCTGGTGAATGGAGATGGGGATGATAGTGATAGGATTTTTTGATTCAGTTGTGAGTAACTGATATCGGGCCCAACTGTGATTTTCACAAATATAAAATGTAGATGCGTAACTACTAAGGGGGTGTAGTTAATCTTTCACTGCAGTGACAGTGGACCCGAGGATCATCAAGAAGGAAGAACATGATTAGAGTATGAGATTCTAACCAGAAAAGCTACCACAGCAGAGACGGTGGCAAAATGGTGGCATAGGAAAATGGAGTAGCTAAGGACTCTAGGCCAATGGAATGAGAAAGACTGTGTCCCTGCAGAAAAGAAGCTGGCTTGCAAAGTATGTCTTTTTGGCATTTAAATGAGCATATATATATATTTTTTATTTTGTACATTAAAAAAAAAAAAAAAAGATGGTACATGGAAGGGATTGCAATGAACGAAGTATGCGTTACCAAATGTAAAACTGATAATCTTCCCTGTAAGCCTTCAATCAATTCAGAAGAAAAACTAAAAAAAAAAAAAAGGTTCATATTTTGATTTTTTTATTTGATAAAGAGTTCATTGGTTCTTAACAACACTTTTTTACTTACCCTCATATATATGATTACATATTCAAAATATTTGGTTAGTGATTTCTCAGTGTTTTGTATTAACATGTGACAGCTTGTGATATTTATTACTGTGTGAGCTCATTAATGTCTAACTTAAACTTCTTAACTTGAAATTCATCACTTGAATTTCTAGCAATATCTTAAGGAATCCATGTGATTTCTTCTTACCACTTGTATGGTAAAATGCAAGAAAAATATGGGGATGATTTATATCAAGCAATATGGATATATCCAGGGAAGCAAAAAACAGCTGAAGAGACAAGAACCAATGGAGAGTGAAGTCCTTCCCTTAGGTCCAGTACACTAAACTGTGAGAAAATAAATTTCTGTTTTTCAAGTCATCTAGTTCTGTTATTTCTGCCATAGCAACATTACAAATACAATATAAAAACAATTGGTAACAAAAGAAACGTCCTCACTTGAGCCTGAGCATTCCCAAATCCAGGATGCTTATAGAAGAATGTAGATGCATTAATTAAATTTAAAATTCACCACTTATTTTGGAGTAATGAAATCAATGGCAGAGAGGCTAGGACAGAGATTGTAAGAAGCAAAATGTATGAGTCTGAATACTGGAAGATGGTTAGGATGGAGCCTAGACTTCAGAATCCCTCCTGAGGTTCTTACCCAAAACACTAGCTTTGTTGTTGTTAGATTCCCTAAAGTCAATGCCAACTCATAACAACCTAATGCACAACATAATGAAACTCTGTCCAGTCCTACACCATCCTCACAGTCATTGTTACACTTGAGCCCATTGCTGCTGCCACTATGCCAAACAATCTCTTTGGTGATGCTCCATTGTTTCACTTAACTTCCACTTTACCAAGCATAATGCCCTTCTCCATGGACTGGTCCCTCCTGATAACATGTTCAAAATATGAGAGACTAAGTCTGGCCATCCTGGCTTCTAAGGAGCTTTCTGAACATACTTCTTCCACTACAGATTTTGGAGACATCACCATTGTCTCCAAAGATCCTGAAGTAGAAACTCCATAAGTGACCGCCAAGAAAATTAATTTTAAACAAGTGTTCTAATTGTTGTTGCTGCAGATGATTTTTGGACTACATTTTGAGAAAATCTGGCCTAGTTACTCTCGAGTTACCTTTGTTGATATGGTGGGTTTTTTGGATTGTTTTCCATAGCTTCTAAAATTTTCCAATGTCAACTATCAAACACAAGAGAAGAAAAGACTAGGGAAGATTACTACAAAGTCAATTGGAATTAAAAGTAAATCTTTAAGGATATGAGAAAAACAATAGATTTGAGTCAGGCAGGAGCTGACCCTTTCCTATCAGGCTAACTCTGGAAGAGTGTGCACTCAGGGAGCAACAATTCTTCTAACATTCACTGAGTTGGAGAAGAGGCTAGGGCACAGATGGAGATGGGTATTCATTTGTAAGAGTCTTTGCAAAGATTAATGAATACGAATTTGCTAATGCAAAACCTTACTAATTCAGTCTAATTGGAATCCTGCATATTTTCTCAATTAAAATTTTAATTAAAAATGATAGAATATTTGAAATGCAGTTTTATTAAATTCAAGAAGCTACAGCATCTCAAACAAACCTAACAAAGTGTTGCCAAATAGAGGCCCTCTGGGAAATAACTTAATGAATTGAGAATTATTTGTCATCAGAAATTTGTATGTAAATGGATTTGTATATAAATGGATTTGTATGTAAATGGATGCATCAAAAGTGCTTGAAAACAGTTTGTTATTTTAAGGAGGATAAAATATGCCCTTGGTAATCATGCTTGTGTAGTTTTACTCACAAACTCCCTATTCATCCATCAGTCAGATTATCCAGCTAGTACTTCTGGTATACTTCTTTAAAAGCTATTGCAATGGCAATTTTCACTTGAAGAATAAATAGTTCACTAACTTTTATGGATAAAATAAAAAGAAATGTGACAGGAAGGAAATTAGAGATAATTAAGTTACATCCTCCTGAATTTACTGATATGAAATTGAGTCTCATAGGAAGTATACAACTTGCCCAAATACATGCAGACTTGGGGTTGAGTCAAGACTAGACTCCAGTTTTCCATCTTTCAGATCAACCAGTGTCCCACTACATAAATCATACTGCCTTCTAAAATCAATGCTACTTTCTAAATTGTATACTGGCCACAATATTTCATTAGGATCCTTTTGTTAAACTATGTCTTTTGTTTACTCCCTACATGGAATTCTATACAAAAATGACCACCATTCATTTGTCCGTTTGTTGTCTGTGGTAGCTTGGGTGTTAATGTGATGCTAGCAGTTATCTGACCAGTATTTTAAATACCTGCATGCTCACTCATGGTGAACAGTCTTCAGTAGAGTTTCAATACTAAGAAAAACTAGAAAGAAGGAGAGGTTCACCACTTCTGAAGATTAGTCATTGAACACCTTATGGATATCAATAAAACATTGTCTGATACAGTGTCAGTAGAGAAACAAAATATGGAAGGCACTCCAAATATGACCCACCATTCTTCTGACAGTCTGTCATACTGTGGTGGCTTGTGAGTTGCTGTGATTCTGAAAGCTATGCCACCAGTATTATAAATAAAATCAGGGTCACCCATGGTGGACAGGTTTCAGATGAGCTTCCAGACGAAGACAGACTAGGAAGAAGGAGTGATGAACTACTTCCAAATATTTAGTCACTGAAAACCTTATGAAGAGCAGAGAAACACTGTCAGATATAATGCTGGAAAATGAGCCTCTCAGGTTCAAAGGCACTCAAAATGTGACTGAAGAAGAGCTGCCTCCTCAAAGAAAAGTTGACCGTTATGATGCAAATGTGGGAGAAAATTCCATGGGACCTTCATTTGCTGATGGAGCACAACTAAAAATGAAGAGAAGAAGCTGTAAACATCCTTTGAAAATAGGAATATGGAATGTACAAATGTATGAATCTGGGAAAATTGGAAGTTGTGAAAAATGAAATGGAATGCAAAAACATTGATATCTTAGGCATTAATGAGCAGAAATGGACTGATATTGGCTTTTTGAATTTGATGACCACTTGGTTTCCTATGCCAGAAATGACAAATTGAAGAGGAACAGTGTTGCATTCATTGTCAAAAAGAACATATCCGGATCAGTCATGAGGTACAATGCTGTCTGTGATAGGATAATATCCATGCGTCTACAAGGAAGCCCAGTGAATACCACTATTGTACACATTTATGCACCAACCACTATAGCCAGTGAGGCAGCAATAGAAGAATTCTACCAACTTCTTCAATCTGAAATTGATCAAAAATGCAATAAACATGTACTGATCATTACTGGTGACTGGAATGCAAAGGTTGGGAGCAAAGAGAGAGGATCAGTAGTTGAAAAATATGGCCTTGGTGATAGAAATTATGCTGGAGAATGCATGATAGAATTCTGAAAAATCAATGATTTGTTTATTTCAAATACCTTCTTTAGACAGCATAACAGATTACTATAAACATGGACCTTACCAGATGGAATATATATAAATCAAATTGACTACATCTGTGGAAAGAGAAGATGGAAAAGCTCCATATCATCAGTGAAAACAAGGCCAGGGACAGATTGTGGAACACATCATCAATTACTCATACGCAAATTCACACTGAAGCTGAAGAAAATGAAAACTAGTCAACGAGAGATAAAATGTGACCTTGACTATATCCCACCTGAATTTAGAGATCATCCGAGTAACAGATTTGATACATTAAACACTAAAGACCTAAGATTAGAAGATTTGTGGGATGACATCAAGAGCATCATACATGAAGAAAGCAAAAAGTCATTGAGAAGACAAGAAAGAAGGAAAAGATCAAAATGGATGTCAGAAGAGACACTGAAACTTGCTCTTCAGCATAGAGATACTAAAGCAAATGGAAGAAATGAGGAGGTCCAAGAGCTGAACAGAAAATGTCAAAGATCAGCTCGAGAAGATAAAGCCAAATATTTGTTTAAAATGTGAAAAGATCTGGAGACAGAAAAAGAAAAATGAAGAACAGGCTCAGCATTTCTCAAGCTTCAGGAACTGAAGAAAAAATTCAAACCTCAACATTTGTAATTGAAAGATTCTCTGGGAAAATCATTGAATGATGCAGAAAGCATCAAGAGAAGATGGAAGGAATACAGAGAGTCACTGTACCAAAAGGAAATGGTTAATATTAAACTGTTTCAAGAGGTAGCATATGATCAAGCACCCAAGATAATGAAGGAGGAAGTCCAAGGTGAATTGAAGGAATTCACAAAGAACAAGGTACTAGGAATTGATGGAATAAAAATTGAAATCTTTTTAAAAAGTGAGGTGGCACAGGAGGCACTCACTTATCTCTGCCAAGAAATTTGGAAGCCAATTATTTGGTTGGCTGAATGGAAGAGATCCATATTTGTGCTCATTCCAAAGAGAGGTGACCCAACGGAATGAGGAAATCATCAAACAGTCTCTTTGATGTACCATGCGAGTAAAATATTCCTAAAGGTAATACAGAAATGGCTGCAAACATATATTAACAAAGAACTTCCAGAGGTTCAAGCTGGATTCAGAAGAGTCCATGGAATGAGGGATATCATTGTTGATGTCTGATGGATCTTGGCTAAAAGCAGAGAACATCAGAGAGGTGTTTACCTGTGCTTTGTTGACTACGCAAAGGCTTTTGATCGTGTGGATCATGACAGGCTATGGACAACATTGCAAAGTATGAGTATTCCAGAACACTTAATCGTGCTCATTAGAAATCCATATATGGACCAAAAGCAGTTGTTTGAATAGAACATGAGAACACAGAATGTTTTAAAATTAAGAAAGGTGTCTGACAAGGTTGTATTCTTTCACTACACTTATTCAACATGTATGCTGAGCAAATAATTAGAGAACCTAGTTTATATGAAAAAAAACATGTCATCAAGATTGGAGGAAGACTCATTAACAACCTGCAATATGCAGATAATACAACCTTGCTTGCTGAAAGTGAAGAGGACGTAAAACATTTACTGGTGAAGATCAAAGAGCACAGCCTTTGGTATGGATTACATCTCAATCAAGAAAACAAAAATCCTCACCACTGTATCAATAAACAAATTCTTATCAATGGAGAAATGATAGAATTTGACAAGCGCTTCATTTTTCTTGGATCAACTATCAACACTCAAGGAAGCAGCAGTCAAGAAATCAAATGACGTATTGCATTAAGCAAATCTGCTGCACAAGACCTTTTTAAAGTGTTGAAGAGCAAAGATGTCAGCTTGAGGACTAAGGTGCGCCTAACCCAAACCATGGTATTTCTATAAACTCATATGCATGCAAAAGCTCGACAGTGAGTAAGGAAGACCATAGAAGAATTGATGCTTTTGAATTATTGTGTTGGAGGAAAATATTGACAGTGTCATGGGCTGCCAAAAGAAGCAATAGATCCATTTTGGAAGAAGTGCAGCCAGAGTGCTCCTTGGAGGCCAAGATGACCAAACTTCATCTCTCATATTGTCATAAGGGACCAGTTTCTGGAGAAGGACACCATGTTTGGTAAGGTGGACGTCAGAGAAATAGAGGAAGAACCCCAACAAGATGGACTGGCCAAGTGGCAGCATCGATGGACTCAAACGTGGCAACAGTAGTGATGTTGGCCCAGGATCGGGCAGTGTTTCATTCTACTGTGCATAAGGTCGCTATGAGTCTGTGCCAACTCGATGGCACCTAACAACAACAGAATATGACTGGGCAACAGTTGAACTATTTAATGTAGAGTTGACCTTAATGATATCAATGGAGCAAAGTTTTGGGGACTTTTATTTGCTAGTGGGGCACAATTTAAACCGAGAAGAGACAACTGCAGACAACAATTAATGTTCTTCCCATTTGATTTTCTAACACTAGGTGATTGCACATTTCATTAAATATTTGACTTTTTGTTCTTGAGCTGCCTTTTGAAATTTTCTTTTTTTTAACTATTTTACTTCCTCATTTTCCCCCTGGTGTTTTAGCTGAAGGATATGAAATTTAAAAGTATGGCCTTGATAATAGAAACAATGCTTCAGGTTGCATAATAGAATTTTGCAAAATCAATGACTTCCTCATTTAAGATGCATTATTTAACAACACACATGAGGTTGGAAGACCTCACCAGATGGAATACACAGGATTCCTAAATCTGAAAGAATTAAAGAAAATATCATTCCTCAGGTTGTAATAATGAAGAATTCTATGGGAAAATATTGACTGCCACAGGAAACATCAAAAGATGGAAGGAAATTATGGAGTCACTGTACCAAAAATAATTGGTCTATGTTCAGTCATTTTAAGAGCTACCATATGATGAAGACATTATGGTCAACTGGCATACTACAGTTTGCAAAAAATATTCTACATCCTAGTTTTCTAAATTGTTGTGAAATTCTATCAAGTAGGTTCCAACCCATAGGGGCCCTGTATATGGTTTCCTATGATCAACTGATGAGCTTGAACCGCTGACCTTGGGGTTAAAAACAACATTGCATTTCAATGCATTAACCCACAATACCACACTTGGACTCCACTTTTCTGAGTAGCAATTGGGAATTTAAAAGCTCATAAAAAGCCATCTAAGGTGCAACCTTTGGCCTCTTTCTTTCTGTTTTGAGTAAAAAGAGAGTCAAGCAAATTAAAGACATTTATAATTCAATTAGTCCATTGGAATAATGGAATTTGTGAATATCATTCTCTAGACCCTGAGACAGGCAGAACTAAATGGTGCTAGGCTACTGTTCAGAAAAGGACAATATAATAAGAGCTTATATAAATTGGAGAAATTATGGGACAAAGCTAAAAATATGTTGAATGTAAACTGATGATCTGTTCTGTAAACCTTCAATCAATTCTATATATTTAAGTAAAAACAAATAAACATTATAATTTAAAGAAAAAAAAGAAAAATACTTACTGGTCAAAAAGAGATTGGAGGAACCCATGGCCACCTTTCAGGTTTGGAACTGAACCCCACCCCCTTGTGGCTTAATTTTCATCCCAGCTGTAGCATGCTGTTTTAAAGTGCCGTCAAGTCAGTTCCAACTCATATCAACCCTGTGTGTGATGATCTAGGAGCATGTGGTGAATTTGAATTGCTGACCTTGAGGTTCAAACCAATCTTGAGGTCTAGTGCTTATCCTATGTTGCTACACCAGGACTTCAGAATAGAGGGGACAAAACAACTAGCAATGTATACCCACCATAGAATTGTCAACCATACAAGATTAAAAGGGCTGCATTTACTTAAGGAAGATGTTCAAAATGGTTGAGAAGGAAGTTAGAATGAAAATAAGAATCATACAGAGAATGGGGGGAATGAGGTGCTACATACAGGGGTTGCAATAATTGAAATGAAAAGAATTGTATGCTTTGTAGAATGTAATACTGATGATATGATGTAAACCTTCACTCAATTTGCAATAAATAAGTTTCTTTAAATAAATAAATGAATAAGAATAAATGGAACATAAAAGAAGTCCAACCTGCACTGAAAGCATTGGCAAAATAGAAGATTCTCAGATTTGATGAAATACAAATTGAAATATTTCAACAAAATTTCGTAATGCTGGAGGCACTCACTCATCTATGTCCCAAAATTTCACAGACAACTGCCTGGTCCACTGATTGAAAAAAATCCTTATCTGTGTCCATTCCAAATAAAGGTAACCCAACAGAATATGTGAAGCATCAAACAGTATCATTAATATCACATGTAAGTAAAATTTTGTTGAAGATAATTCTAAAACAGATTCAGCAACTTTCGGACAGGGAATTGCCAGAAATTAAAACAGAATTCAGAAGAGTATGAGGAATGCCACTACCAACATCAGACAAATGTTGGCAGAAAGCAGAGATTACTAGAAAGACAATTACTTGTTCTAAAGTTACTATGCAAAGGCATTAGACTATGTGTAGCATAGAAAATTATATATAATATTGTGAAGAATGGATATTTCAGAACGTTTAATTAGGCCTATGGGGAACCTTTACATAGACTAAGAGGCAGTTTTCAAGAAGAACAATAGGAAATTGAATAATTCAAAATTAGGAAAGGTGCGATCCAGGGTTATATCCTTTTACCATATTTATTCAATCAATATGCTGTGAAAATAATCTAAGAAGCTGGATTATATATATGTTTTTTAATGTGGCATCAGGAGAGGAGGAAGACTCAATAAGAATTTATGATATATAGAGGACAAAACCTTGCTAGATGGAGATGAAGAGGACTTGAAATATTTACTAGTGAAGACCAAAGAGTGCAACCTTTTTTATGGACTACACCTCAATGTGAACAAGATGAAAATCTTTAAATTTGAAAAAAAAAAAATAATAACATCTTTATAAGAGGATAAAATATTGAAATTTTCAAAGGTTTCTTAGCTTGGATACACTATGAACAGTCCAGGAAACAGCAGTCAATAAATTAAACAATGTATTGCATTAGGCATATATATTGCAAATGTCTTCTTTAAAGTGTTAAAGAGCAAATATATTAGTTTTATGATTAAGGTGCACCTAACCCAAGCTATGATAATTTCAATAGCCTCATATGCATGAAAAAGCTGGACAATGAATGAGGACATGAGAACAACTAATAAAAAATTTATGCATGATTTATAGTGTTGAGAAAGAATATTAAAAGTACCATGTACTGCAAGTAGAGCAAACCAGACTATCTTGGAAGAAGTACAGCCAAATGCTCCTTAGAAGTGAGGATGATGAGACTTAGTCTCTCGTGCTTTGTACATGTTGCTAAGAAGGACCAGTTTCTTGAGAAGGACATCATGCTTGCTAAAGTGGAGGTTCAGTGAAAAAGAGCAAGGCCCTCAATGAGATGGATAGAAATAGTAGAAACAAAAATGGGTTCAAACATAGTAGCGACTGTAAGAATGATGCAGGAGTGGGTAGTGTTTCATTCCATTGTGCATAGGGTTGTATTGGGTTAGAACTGACTCAAGGAGCTCTGGTAGCCTAATGGTTATGAACTGGGCTGCTAATCTCAAGGTCAGCAGTTTGAAACTACCAGTGGTTCTCTGGGAGAAAGATGAGGCTTTCTGCTCCCATAAAGATTTACAGCCTTGGAAACCCTGTACAGGGTCACTATGGGTGGAAATCCACTTGACAACACTTAACAACAATAACACCAAGCATACCTAACAATGGCAATGAAAATCTTTACAAGAATTGATCATTAGAGCTTTCTCCCTTGGATCTGCATTGTGGCTTTCAACTGCTAATCATTTAGTTACCAGCTGAATTCTTATCTATTTTCAATTCCAGGCCCCTTTCTTAGTTGTTGTTAGTAATTAACAATATGTCTTTAATGAGTGACTATAGATAAACAAATAGTTTTCAAATATTTGAAAAAAAAAAGTACCCTTTGCTTTATATAAGGGAGTATAGAACTAAACATCATTTGACATACAAATAAAAAACAGAGTGCTGTTATGCTGAAATGTATGCTGTATAATATTGACAATGATTTACTGGGAGATTTTAGAAAGAATTATATTCTCAGATGGCTTAAATAGAAAACAAGCAAACAAAAGAAAATTAATTTTCTAATCTAAATATCCACCACTCGTCTTTTTATCATACTGTGGTGGATTGTGAATTGCTGTGATTCTGAAAGCTATGCCATGGTATTTTAAATACCAACAGGGTTACCCATGGTGGACAAGTTTCAAATAAGCTTACAGATGAAGACCGGCTAGGAAGATGAATAGACAAACTACTTTTGAATATTAAGTCACTGAAAACCTTATGAAAAGCAGAGAAACACTGTCAGATATAGTGCAGAAAATGAGCCCCTCAGGTTGGAAGGCACTCAAAATGCAACTGGGGAAGAGTTGCCTCCTCAAAAGAGTTGACCATGATGATATGAATGGAGTAAAGCCTGTGGGAGTAAAGCCAGTGGGACTTTCATTTGCTAATGGAGAACAACTCAAAATGAAAAGAAACAGGTGTAGGCATCCATTAATAATTTGAACATGGATTGCATGAAGTATGAATCTAAAAAAATTGGAAACTATCAAAAAAGAAATGGAATGCATAAACATTGACATCTTAGGCATTAGAGAGCTGAAATGAGCTGGTATTGGCCATTTCAAATCTGACAACCTGATAGTTTACTATATCAGGAATGACAAACTGAAGAGGAATGGTGTTGCATTCATCATGAGGTACAGCAATGTCTGTGATAAGATAATATCCATGAACCTAAAGGGAAGACCAGTTAATAGCATTATTCAAATTTTCACATCAACCACTAAAGCCAGTGAGGATGAAATAGAAAAATTCTACAAATTTCTTCAATCTGAAATTGATCAAACATGCAATCAAAATGTACTGATCATTATTGGTGCTTCTCATGCAAAGGTTGGGAACAAAGAGGAAAGATCCATAGTTGGAAAATATGGCCTTGGTGATAGAAATGATGCTGGAGATCACATGATAGAATTCTGCAAAACCAATGATTTGTCCATATCAAATATCTTCTTTAGAGAGCATAAGAGATGATTATACACATGTATCTCACCAGATGGAATACACAGTAATCAAAGTGACTATATCTGTGGAAAGACATGCTGGGAAAGCTACATTCCATCTGCAAAATAAGGCCAGGGACACATTGTGGGAAAGACCATTAATTGCTCATATCCAAATTCAGATTGCAGCTGAAGAAAACGAAAAAAAAATTTGATACATTAAACAATAAACACTGTAGACCAGAAGAGTTGTGGGATGACATCAAGAAAATCATACATGAAGAAAGGAAAACCCCATTAAGAAGAAAAGAAAGAAAGAAAAGATCAAAATGCATGTCAGAAGAGACACTGATACTTTATCTCCTGCTTAGAGATGCTAAATCAAACGGAAGAATTGAAGAGGTACAAGAGCTGAACAGAAAATTTCAAAGGTCAGTTTGAAAAGATAAAGTCAAATATTACAATGAAATGTGTAAAGATCTGGAGTCAGAAAACCAAAAGGGAAGAACATGCTCAGCATTTCTCAAGCTTCAGGAACTGAAGAAAAATTTCAAAACTCAACTTTTGTTATTGAAGGATGATCTGGACAAATTATTCAATGATGCAGAAATCATCAAAAGAAGATGGAATGGGAGGCGTGGCTTGATGGAGGCTTTGATACCACAGAATACCAGGCAAAGCAGATCCAGGAAAGAACTCCAAAACTCAGAGCCACAGAGATAGGAATATTTTGAAGGTTTGAAGGCTTATAGATTGTGGAACTTGAAGCTGAAGTAAAAAATCACCTATTTTTTAATCTACTGGGCTGGGCTCGGAGGCCCAGAGCTGACATCTTGGGCGAGACCAAATGGCAAGACCAAACGGGAGAGCAGAAACACCATGGAAAAACACTGCAGGAACCTTGGAGCAAAAGTGGACAATACACTTTGTCAGTTTTACTTTATTCTGATTTTTTTTTCCTTTTTTTTTTTTTTTTAATCTGGTCATTGGCATGCCCACTGTTTGCACACCTTCATTCTGGTGACTAGAGGGAAAGCCTGAGTGAGTGTAACCCCCCACCCTCGCCACTGGTGGGTTCTTCTACCATGCATGCATACAGATACTCAGCCCAAGAACAGGCCCTGAAGGTTTTTTGCTGGTTTGTCTTTTGTTTTGTTTTTTAATATGGGAAAGGGCAGGACAGGGCTATAGAGAGGGAAAGAGAGTTTCAAAAGAAAACAGGCCTAAAATTAAATTAAACCCTGAGGTATAACATAACAACCAACACTGGCATCTTGAAATCTCTAAGGCAGCTTTGAAAGAAAGAAGCTGAAGAGAGGATATTAAAGTCATATTCATTGTTTTTGTTGTTGCTGTTATTGTTGTTAAGTGCCGTCAAGTTGGTTCCGACCCATAGCGATGCTGTACAGGGTTTCTGAGGCTGTAAATCTTTACGGGAACAGAAACACTCATCTTTCTCTCGCATAGCAGCTGGTAGTTTCAAACTGCTGACCTTAAGGTTCGCAGCCCGATTCGTAACCACTAGGCTACCGGAGCTCCTACAGATTTTTTTTTTTTTTATTTTCGTCTCTACTTCCTCTCCCTTTTTTATGATTATAGACTGCAGTATTTAGCCTAGTTTTTGTTTTTGTTTGTTTGTTTTTTCTCTCTCTTTTTTTTGTTGTTGTTGCTGTTTTACTATTATATGCTCCCCCTTCTACCTTTGGAGGACTATTTCTCAGCATATATTACACAAGAAGGGTCAGAAACTGCTACCATATAGCTAAACTTCAATAACACTCCATAAAACACCAAATCCCAGGCAAGAACCAATACCAACTGCCATATACCAGAGAAACAGACAACACCTGTCAAAGTTACTCTGAGTTAAACAATAAGAAGAGTGAAAAGGGAAGCCCATATCCTGATCACATCTCCCTGGAAGAAATCAGAAAGCATAAAAAATAGCAAAACACATACTCAATTAAGTATTTAGGTCACAGATAAACACTAAACATGTCGAAGAAGCAAAAACAGATGACCATATCAGCACATGTCCAGAAACAAGATAAAATGTCTGAGAAATATGAACTAGAGGTAGACCTGGACTAAATTCTGGAAGGAGGGCAGGCCTTGGAAATGCCTGAGAAGGAATTAAGAAAAAAATATAACAAAATGTTTCAAAACACTTTACAATGGAGTTGAGAAAAATAAGGAAGAAGTGAGGAAAGTGCTACAAGAACAATCAAATAAGACAAATACAGCATTGGAAACAATTCAAAACCTACAGAAAGAGGTCTAAATGACAATAGCAGAACATCAGAAACAGATAATACTCTGAAAGGGCAATGGAGTAGAATAAATGAGATGGAAGGCAGAACCAGTGAATGGAAGACAAATCTCTGAATACCACTAAGATAGATGAACAAAAACAAAAAAGGATTAAAAAAAATCTGAAGAAGGCCTAAGATTCATGTTGGACAACTTGAAGAGGAACAACTTAAGAATTATTGGCATTCCAGAACAAGAAGAATTACACAAGTCCACAGAGGAAATACTTGAAGAACAGCTGGAAGAAAATTTCTCTAACATCCTAAAAAGGGAAAAGATAGACATTCAAGAAGCTCAATGAACTCCAGGAAGGATAGACCCCAAAAGAAAATCACGAAGACATATTATTCTCAAGCACTCCAAAATTAAAGATAAGGAGACACTTCTGTACGCAGCCAGGGAAAACAGAAGTGTCACATAAAAAGGTAAGCTAGTCAGATTAAACTCGGATCTCTCAGCAGAAACCATGCAAGCAAGAAGGCAATGGGGAGACACATATAAAACCCTGAAAGGAAAAAAAAAAATGCCAACCAAGAATCCTTTAATCAACAAAACTATCAAACAAATACAACAGTGTAATCAAAACATTCCAGGATAAACAGAAGCTAAGGGATTTTGCCAAAGACAACCCTACTACGAATAATATGATAAGGGGATTTCTGTGGACTGAGAACCAACAAGAACAGACAACAACCAGAGATTGACATACGTGACAACACCTCCCAGAATTAAGTCGACAGAAGGAAGAGTCAAGAACCGAACAAAATTATAAGCATAAACTCAGAGAATCTGGGAGGTCAATCTATGATCAAAACAAGTACAAAGTAAAAGACAGTAAACACACAGAAACAGAGATCCAGATGGTGAAAAAGTTAGTCCGATTATAGGATAAAATAGACTGCACTAAATGGAGAGAAAAGTTAATGAACTATAAGGCAACCTCGAAGAAAATTAACACTTCACAACATACCAAGAGAAAGAAAATCGAAGAAGAACATGGAAACATTAAAACTATGAGGACACTCACAAGAAAGAACACAAAAAGCATGAACTCAACAAAGGAAGACACATGGAACAAAGAAAGCAGCAACACCCCACACACATAAAAAGAAAAAAACATAATGGCAGCAAATAATAAATACCTATGGATAATTACACTGAATGTAAAGGAATGAAATGCACCTGTTAAGAGACAAAGGGTGGCAAAATGGATAAAAATCCAAATCCATCAATATGCTGTCTGCAAGAGACACATTTCACACACAGAGACAAAAACAGATTAAAAGTCAAAGGATGGAAAAAATATATACCAAGCTAATTATGATAAAAAAAACGAACAGGAGTGGCAGTACTAATCTCTGATAAAATAAACTTCAAGGCAATAAACAGCACAATAGATAAAGAGGGACCTTATGTCATGATTAAAGAGACAATGGAAGAAGATGAAATAAACATAATAAATATCTCTGTTCCCAATGAAAGAGCTCCAAAATATATAAAACAAATTTTCATAGATTTGAAGAAAGAAGTAGATAAATCTAAAATAATAGTGGGTGATTTTCATACACTGCTTTCAAAAATGGATAGAACAACCAGAAAGAAACTTGACAAGGACACAGAAGAATTAAACAACACAATCAACCAACTGGAGCTCATAGATGTGTACATAGCATTCAAACCAACAAAAGCACAATACACATTCTTTTCCAGTGCACATGGAACATTCTCCAGAATAGATCATGTTTTAGGCCACAAAGCAAATCTCCATAAATTTACAAATATCAGATACTACAAAGCATCTTCTCAGACCACAATGCAATAAAATTAGAAATCAACAATAGGAAGACCAAGGAAATAAAGTCAAATACATGGAAACTGAATAACACCCTGCTGATAAGTGGCTGGTAGTAGAAGAAATTAAACGTGAATTAACAAAGTTCCTAGAAACAAATGAGAACGAAAACACAACATACCAAAATCATTGGGACATGGTGAAAACAGTGGTGAGAGGGCAATTTATTTCAATAAACAAACACAACAAAAAAGAAGAACCAAAATTAACGCATTAACACAGCATCTATAACAATTAGAAACAGACCAACAGAGAGAACCTGCAGCAAGCAAAAGAAAATAAATAATAAAGATTAGAGCAGAAATAAATGAGATAGAAAAGAGAAAGACTACAGAAACAATCAAAAGTACAAGAAGCTGAAACTTTGAAAGAATTAACAAAATTGACAGACCATTGGCAAACCTAACAAAAAAAAAAATAGGGAGAAGACATAAATAACACACATTACAAACCACATGGGCAATCTCACAATGGAACTGAAGGAAATCAAAAGGATAATAACAGAATACTATGAAGGGTTGTACTCCAACAAATTTGAAAACTTAGAAGATATGGATATATTTTTAGATAAACATGACCTACCTAAACTTACACACAGTGAATTAGAAAAACTGAACAGACCCATAACAAAAGAAGAAATTGATCAGGTTATCAAAAGACTCCCAACCAAAAAAAGTCCAGTCCCAGATGCCTTCACTGGAGAATTCTACCAAACATTCAGGGAAGAGCTGTCACCAGTTCTATTCAAATTATTCCAGAAGATAGAGGAGGATGGAAAACTTCCTAATACATTTTATGAAGCAAGCATATCCCTTATCCCTAAACCAGGGAAGCATGTCACTAAGAAAGGAAATTATAGACCAATATCCCTCATGAAAATAGATGCAAAAATTCTCAAGATAATCCTAGTCAACAGAATCCAATGACACATCAAAAAGATAATACATCATGATCAAGTAGGATTCATATCAGGGATGCAAGGATGGTTCAACCTTAGAAAAATGATCAACATTATCCACCATATAAATATAAAAAAAAAAGAGAGAGAAAAGAACCACATGGTCATATTGATTGATGCAGAAAAGGCATTTGACAAAATCCAACATCCATTCCTGATAAAAACACTCAACAAAATAGGAATTGAAGGGAAATTCTTCAACATAATTAAGAGCATATATACAAAACCAACATCCTACTTTACTCTCAATTGAGAGAAACTGAAAGCCTTCCTTCCCTCCGCAAACAGAAACCAGACAAGGATGGCCTTTGTCACCATTCTGTAAAAGACTAAGAAAAAGAGCCCATACTAAAGGGGGGTTGATTCTTTGCTGGTTGCTGGGATGTGGCGGTGGAGGTGAGGGAAGGGAGGGGAAAGTAGAACACAGGGCAGGAAATAAACACAGGATAGTTTGGGTGCTGGGGAGTGGGGCAATATACAAGAAGAGAGAGGTGAATGGAAGAACAAAGCAGATGGGAAAACAACTAGGAAGGTTTGCATGGGCTAAGTGGAACAGAGGTAAATAATGATGTATGCACAACCTTGGAACAACTGGGCTCTGGGATACAGAGATTGAGACACGGTTGGAATGGGGAAAAGGTGGGAATAATGTTAAAATGCTTGGTTGTCTTTTGAATCTTGGTTTTCCTTGCATTGTATTATAAAATAGACACTGGAGGGGGAGAGAAAGGAACAGCCAGAAATATCACCATAGAAAACTTGTAAGTCCGTCTTCTGCCTATAACTGATTGGAACACCTAAAATGGGGCTACAACATGCCCAGTGATGGAGGCTTCTTGTGGAGCCTCTGCATTAAATAAGACTGTAGGTGGAAGCCTGAACCACATCTAGATCTTCAGAGATGGGAAATTCCCAGTTGAAAGGACGAGCAGACCAGCTCAGATCCGCTAGAAGAACAGAAAACACTTCTTGAAAGAAAAACCTACAGGAAAACTACAAAACAACATAGGCTGACCGACTGTTACTACAAGAACAAGCAAGTTACTTGCTCAGGAGACATCAAGGCAAGTTGTCAGGTCCCTTCAGTTTAAATCCCCTTCCAAGACTAAGAGTCAATGGGAATACACGCTCTGATTGGTGACTACGCTCGTCACCGATGAGGGGAATTGAGGGGAAAAACAGCAATGAAGCTGCAAGCTAAGCCCTATAATATTCAATAGACTTCTGTCAACCTGGGTGGAGACCTGGTTGGCCAGCAGTGTGGCAAGACCTGGGGACTCCTGGGTTCAGAGTCAATGACAAAGCCACAGAGGACTAGAGTGGAGAGTGAAGCGTCCAGCTGATAAGAAGAGAGGGCATATGCACAGGAACACCCACACTTGTAGATAATATTCACTTGACCTGGCTTCAATGATCAGAGCTCAACCAGAAGAAGAAACAAGAGGAAAAAAAAAAGAGTAATCTGATACAATTTGATGAACTTGACCTACACATATGGATGCAGTAGCTCAAAAGAGGGAACAATTCCTTACAGCAAGGATCATTCTCACCCCTTCCATACACAGAGTAGACAGGGATGGGCAACTTGGATATTGACTACCCAAAAATTGCGCGGAGGGTGGCTACAAAGGCAAGAAGTGACTGACTTACAAGCTTTCAAGTGGGAACCTATATTCAGAGGGAATGAAGGAAGGTGGGATCTCCACTGAGTAGCATAAAATCTTTCTAGGTGGGGCTGATGAAATGAAATGCAGATGGGTCTCTTGTGATACAATAGTGAATAATTGTTATCAGGAATGCTTGTGAGGTTTGGAAATGTAAAGGTAGACGTTTTGTAGCAAGGAGGCGAGTGATTAACTTTTCCATCTGTGAGCGGAGGTCCCTGGGACCATCAAGGGAGAAGAGCGGAGAGCGAGACACTACCCTGAGAAGCAATGATGCCATAGATGGAGGCAGAGATGATGACGTGGAGAGATGGAGCCGTTAGGGACTTTAGACACAGAGAGGGAGAGGGGTTGTGTGCTGACGACCGGGGTGCAGGCTTGTAGTGTATACCCTTTGGTTTGCTGATGATACATGGAGGGTATTGTAACAATATCAATGAAACAATATATGATAGGATGAATGTAAAACTAATGTTCTCCCATGTAAATGATCACATAATTCTCAATATAAAACATTAAAAAAAAGAAGATGGAAAGAATACACAGAATCACTATACCAAAACGAAATGGTTGATATTTAAATGTTTCAAGAGGTAGCATAAGATCAAGGCCAATGATATTGAAGGAGGAAGTCCAAGGTGCATTGAAGAAATTGTCAAAGAACAAGGCACCAGGAATTCATGGAATAAAAATTGAAATCTTTCAAGAAAGTGAGGCAGCACTGGAGGCACTCATTCTTCTATGCCAAGGTATTTAGAAAACTGACTGATTTTAAGAGATCCATATTTCTGCCCATTCCAAAGAGAGGTGACCCAAAGGAATGTGGAAATCATCAAACAATCTTTCTGATATCCCATGTGAGTAAAGTTACACTAAAGGTAGTACAGAAACAACTCAGAGCAAACATTGACAGAGAACTTCCAGAGGTTCAAGCTGGATTCAGAAGAGGACATGGAACTAGGGATATCATTGCTGATGTCTGATGCATCTTGGCTGAAAGCAGAGACTAGAAGAAAAAAATGTACCTGTGCTTTATTGACTACACAAAGGCTTTCAATTGTGTGGATTATGACAAGCTATGGACAACATAGCGAATTATGAGTATTCTGAAACACTTAATTGTGTTCATGAGGAACCTGTACATGGATCAAGAGGCAGTTGTTTGAAGAGAACATGGTAACACTGAATGATTTAAAATTAAGAAATATGTGCGACTGAGTTGTATTATTTCACCATACTTATTCAACCTGTATGCTGAGCAAATAATCTGAGAAGCTGGGTTATATGAAGAAAAACGTTGCATCATGATTGGAAGAAGACTCATTAACAACCTGCAATATTCAGATGATACAACCTTGCTTGCTGAAAATGAAGAGGATTTGAAATATTTACTGAGGAAGATCAATAAAATCCACACCACAGGACCAATAAACAAGATTCTTGTCAATGGAGAAACTATTGAATCTGTCAAGGACTTCATTCTTCTTGGAGCAACCATCAACAATCATGGAAGCAGCAGTCAAGAAATCATTATGCAAATCTGTTGCACAAGACCTTTATAAAGTGTTAAAGAGCAAAGTTGTCAGCTTGAGGACTAAATTTTGCCTGACACAAGCCATGGAATTTTATAACCTCATATGTGAGCAAAAGCTGGATAGTGAATAAGGAAGATTGCAGAAGAATTGATTTATTTGAGTTATGGATTTGGAGGAGAATTTTGAAAGTACTATGGGCTGTCAAAAAAAAACAAACAGATCTGTGTTAAAAAAAATTGAAGCCAGAGGGCTCATTCATGCCAGGATGACTACACTTCCTCTCTCATATTTCAGACATATTGTGAAGATGGTCCAGTCACTAGAGAAGAATATCATGTTTGGTAAAATGAAGCATCAGAGAAAAAGAGGAAGACCCCCAGTGAGATGGACTGGCAAAGTGGCAGCATCAACGGGCACAGTCCGGACAGTGTTTTTTTTGTTGTTGTTTTGTTTTGTTTTTAATTTAATGTTTTTATTGTGGATTGAGTGAAAATTTACAGGGCGCATCATCAGTTTCACATTCAATCATTCATATAACTTGTTTCATTACATAGATTATAATCCCCTCCATATGCCATCAGTTAAAAGTATTTCTCTTTATCCACTTTAGCTTTCTTTTAAAAAACAGACAAAAA